>NW_027413132.1:0-246209 GCF_048544455.1 Silene latifolia | reverse complement strand
CAAACCAAAATTCTGAAATGGTAGAGGATTTGCACGCCATCAGGATCCCGAATATCAAGTTTCGCCATGGTGGGCGTCTAGGCTATTTTAAATAGTTTCTGAATCTATTTGTATGATCGTTTCAAATTTCATTCAAAGGCTCAAAACTGAGCGAAAGTTCGAGACAAATACATGGTTATGTTCCTAATATTACCTGTTATCCATTTCTAATGTCAAGTGATTAATGAGGCAAATGCATTTTGGGGGAAAAGCATGCCAAATTTTCGATCAAATGGGTCATAAACCCCTAATTTTTGGTAAACCAAATTGGGCAAATATATGAGCGATTAATCCGAGAATGAGACACATTACCTCGATTAGTCATAATTAATGTAAGCTACTGGATCAAACCTTGGCGGAAATGGTGAAGATTTGGGAGAGGAATTGCTTCATTGTGTTTGAAATAATGAACACAAGCCTCACGATTGCCAGCGTTTTTTTACGGAAGCCAACACTTTGGGGAATAGTACGCGGCCCGGCATTGCCTCTTAACGAATGCGACTTTTGCTGCGCCTCTTCCTTGTGTTTCCTCCATACGAATTTGCAAAAGTGCGTTGTGAGTTAGATACATGTTGTGGGCCCATTTTTGAGTCGCTCTCTTCCCCAGATGCATATTTCATTCTTTTGGTGCCGCTTAGCGATCTTCTAACTTTGGAAATTCAGGCCCACGTTTCCCGAAACGGCCGTGATCACACGTTGCATGTTATTCCTTCATGAGGACGCTTTACATGCATCGCGGCGAGCATTTGTTTAGCCTTCACACATGATTGAGCGCACGCCATTTATGTCTCGGCGAGAAGTAGCGGAGCCGATCTTTGTCCCTCTCAGAACGACATGAAAGAATTGACTGCCTACCTAAGAAGATTTCTCTTTCGTGATTCCGCCTTGTGTCACACTGTGCAATTAGTGGCTCGAAGACTACCCAGCGGCCATCTAATCGCGATTCAGCATCGTGTCACTGCTGCTCGTGATTATTTCACCGAAGCTATCAGCATGTACCTGCTCGGAGTTCACTTTTGTGTCACTGCTTTACTCACCTTACCGCAGTCATGGCGCTGATCTTCGCTCCCCGGCTCCACGCGCCTCCGGAAGCATCTAGAGAAGAAGTCTCGGGTAAGATAAGAAACCCGAATTATTCCGCGTAGATATTAAGGAAAACCGGTATTCCGTCAATAAAATCGAGAGCGAATTAATAAGTCTATCTGCAACCACGGGCGTCTTTCTTCCGGGAAGAGCCCCTTGAGAGCCGGGACGCGGCCCGTGGTCTTTGCGCCCCTCTACGAAGCCGTGGTGGCCTAACGCCTCTTCGAGTCACGCTGTCTGCGTGGTGCTCGTATCACTCATATCTTCAAGATTCACTTCCCGAAAGAGTCTCAAACCTAATTCCTCCACGTGATTAGTATAGTAGGAGCCTTCGCTCCCCTCGTATTTCTCTCATGATGCTCGTCCTTCTCTTCTCCCTTTGCATTCTAGACCTTTGTTCTCACTTTTTGGCGTCTACGTGTTTGAACATTCGACCACGTACTTCGAGATCGCTGCAGTACCAGCCTACGTTTTGCAATGGCAAACCCCGGTTTGACCCGACTCGCGTCGATCAACAATTAGCCTCTAATCGTTTTCCTCTTCACGGGGCACTTTCTTTGCATTCGCGTCGAGCATCACCTGTTCGATATCTTAGTCCTTCGGTTTAAATCCGGCATGTAAGTGCGAAAGTGTATAATGCTCATCTTTTTGTTTGTTTGGTGCCAATTATTGTATCACCGATTGTAAGGTTTATGTCAGAAAGTACCATCGATAGGCAGGTTTCTGCAGCGAGTACTTCCAAACCATCTTACTGCAGTTTCGAGGCGGCGATAGAGAAAAGGGCCTTGTGGCTATTACTGCGCCTCTTGAAGAGACGCGATTCTGCTGCGCCTCTTTGTTGAGGCCCACTTGTGATTCTGCCTTCCCCTTTCTTCTTCCTTCGTCCTCGCAAATCGATTCGTTTCTTTTGTTTTGTTTACGTTTGTTTAGTTAGATTCATTTGACACAATGATATATAATTCACATGTATATTTATTATTCATCTTTACATGTTTCAAATCATCATAAATCCGACTTAAATCCCAAATAATTCAATATTTGCGGGTTTTCCGATCATTAAATTCAATCAAGAGTTATAGGAATTGATTCATCAATATTGAGTTTATGCAGTTAGTCTTTAATCAGTTCATGTCGTTTGTTTGTATTTATCACATATTAGTCATTAATCCATTGTATTTAAACTAATTAATTTGTTTGAGTTTGTTAATGTCGTTCCTCTGTAATTAATCCATCTTAATTGAGTCTAAATCACATTGTTTCTGTTTTATGTGACCCGTTAATCACATTAGTAATTAACCTGTTAATCACTTTCATCCGAGTAAATAATTTAATCAATCATTAAATTCACCATGAATATTAACAACACGCGCATATCGACTGCGGCCCGAGTCGGTCGAAACGAGGCGTAGCAGCGCATGCGCTATTCCGAGAGGTGCGGCTCTGCTTCTTTATTCGGGGTTGGATGCGTCCACGAACTCCAGTTGTTGCACGACCTAGTTTATTTAGTTTACTGCCATTCACTAATTAATCTATTATCACCTTTAATTCTATCGATTCTTAATTCTGTTATTTATTTTTCTCTCAGATGTCAGTTTTAAAGGTATTTTCGACACAAATCGCCTATCCCAATGTAATTAATGTAATTTCATTATTGTAATTAGTATTAATTTTCACATGTTAAGGATTAAAACTTGGATGTTGCATTGCATGCATAGTGAAAGATATATCAGAACTGCAATAACACCTAATCATTAGTAGAGGCCGTTCAGCGGGGCGGGCTTCGTGTTCGATCAAAGAGCTCCTATCCGTGCCCTCACCCTTTACTCCGGATATGCTTGAGCACCGTGTTCATTGGCATCCACGAGAGTCATTCTAGACATAGAATGCTAAGAATGCGATTAGCGAAATGTTCATGTCCCTACTGTCTGCAGACATGACGCGCAAAGTGTTCGGCCGTTCAGATTTCCCTCAAAATTGGTGGCGGCTCCTGTACAAAATCGACAAGCGCTGTCTCTCTTTCCTCCCCAAGCGCCCCGTGGGTGTTACGCCATCCTCGTGATTTGAGCATCCCCAGATATACACTTCACGTGTGTGAGTGGAAACTTGAACAAAGTACAGGGAATAGTTTGTGCGAGACAATTGTCGGTTTTCATAACTCGGTCTTCCTAGACCGTTTGATTAAGCCTTCCTAGACCCGACCCGTTACGCCAATATGTCAAACGGTATATCATGTCTTAGTCTATGGTGACCCACAAGAGATGGATAAGCGGTGGCGTCATCCATACCATGATGCTACTCTTGTTTGTATCAAGGAGTCTTCACTACTGAAGGGCAGGACTAGATGGCCTTACTCTTGTTTGTGCGAGCCTCTCCCACAGGACTCGAGGTTTGATGGTTCGGTATAGCAGCCACCCTTTAAACCAAAACCTTTTAAATTTCTCGGCATCCGTATAATAGCTTGTATAAATGTTTGTACCTTTCGTGATCGTGTTTAAATAAATCATGGCGATTTTTCAAAATCAAAATCCTTTCTTAACCAAATTTGAAATAGACCGTACAGTGCTGAAAATCGATTCAAACTACTCGTGTAGATGTTAGAAATTGGAACCCGCGGCCCGTTTCAAGACCGCCTGTGATCGCTCTGACTACATATAGTGTAGCTAGGACACATTTTCAAAACTTCTCCTCTTCAAAGCTCACTCCTTCGAGTGGCACACACCCTCCACAGTCGAAACATTTCTTCTTTTAGCAAGTGTGTTGGAATGGTCGATCGTGTTTTGATTCTTAGCGATCTCTTATCGCAGTTTTCAAGATGCTGGATCCGATGTAGCAAACCTCTGCCTAGATGGTAATAGTCGAATCCCTGGCAGCTAGCTCAAATACAAGTTACCCAGGACCAAGTCACATGGCCTATGTAGGCTCATGGAAGCAGCGTATCTATACCGGTAGAAGGAAGGTTGCCCCACCATGAAAGTGAAGTAATAGGTGACTCGCGATAATGAATCAAGGATGAAAATCTCTCCATGGGATGACTTGTAGGTGAGAAAGACTCAATACTTAGAGGAGCAATTGATGCTTACCTTAAGGGGATGACATTTATAGGGAGAACAATCGCGAGTATGGCCGTCGAATTCCAATTGCCAACTAACTTCAATATGGCGGATATCCCCAAATTCAAGGGACAGAACCCTTTGAACCACGTTCGTGCCTCAGAAATTATATGTCTATCAAATTCATCAAACAGAGATGTTCTTAAGGATCTTTCCTTCGTCTCTTGTACACTATCCAGACTTGATGGTTCTACTTAGATCCTGAAGGTCGCTACTTGGGAGGATGCGCTTGACGAGTTTTCTAAACAATATGCGGATAATACGAACTCAAGATTAACATGTGCACTACAGAGGTTCTAGCGAAAATCACGAGAGAAGGATTCATAGACTTTCTAAATTAGGTGGAGGAAGACCGTATTTCCCAATAGTTAGCGCCTGGGATGATCTGCCTTGTGAGAAGTTAAGTGGATAATCTCATCCATATGCCAATCATTTGAGGTACCAAAACATCAAAACTTTAAGACTTGGCACCTTGCTAGGAGACGAGGATCAGGCAAGATGACATCAGTAAGAGCTCTTGTCAAAGGATGAGTCGAGATGTCAGTTAGCAAAGTCGTTCATCGGCTCTCACTAGCAAGGCCGATGAAGTTAACCTTCTCGAGCCATCCACGTACCCTAGAAATTCCGCAAATCTTGGGGACACTCTCCAACTCTCAAAAAGGTTAATGAAAGCGAAACTCGACCTCGGGCCTACTCCACGAACATGACCAGAAAATCAAATTCTAGAGCGCAGAGAACTTCATGTGTGCATCCTCATGAGAGCGCAAGAGGCATGACACGAAAAGAAGTGCTACAAGTTGAAAAGCGTGCTTGAACACTGATTGAAGATATTCGATTGCCAATGCACGGAGGTAAGCTCGACGACACTCGAATCCTTTTGAATTCAGTGATTGCTAAGTGGCGAATCTACCTTCGATTGCTCACATCTTATCTCCCCAAAGAAGAGGTAATCACGGAGGATATGGCGGATGGCGAGGAAGATGTCTATCTCCAAGATCTTCGATTAATCAAAAGCGAAAGCATCATGGAGTGAGATCATTGCCACCCTTGGGAATGAAGAAGCCAGATACAGCTGAAAAAGGATGGAGAAAATCGTCAAGTGGACCAAAAATCAAGAGGAAGACTCTTCAGCTCACCTTGCGGAAGGAAGATGTTCAAAGGAGAACCGGAAGACGATGAGTTGAGTCGGATCGGGAGTCTAGAGAAGTCGTTAAGTGCACTCTGTCTTAATGCGTCCCTCTTATGTTGCTCTAGCTTGGCCTCGATGGTCCGATGTTCAAATGCTAACCAATGTCCGCTGTGCGCCAGTGACCTGGATCGGTTGGCTTCTTTGATTTCAACTTATTGAGCCTGTGGAATATGAGATCGAGTGTGCGTCTCTTACTGTATTTATCTTGAGTGCGGTCTGACTACGGTGATCACGAGGATGACCAAGACCCCAGGACTCGGTCAGAAATGCCTCCTGTCGTGAGAAATACGCCAAGAAGGGGAAGGGGCGATGTAGTGAGGACACCGGGCACCGTGATGTAGGAGGCAGAACTAGAACCCCGAGAACTTAGGATGGGGACTACAGCCAGGCCTCTGCAAGGAGGGTAGATTTCTATAGACCTCCCCAAACTATGAATTCAAGAAGCGTTTGCGCTTGGTCCCTACAAAGACATGCCCCGAGGATCGCACGGGGATACTCCAGCTGAACCTGAGATCCAGATTAAGCCGAGTTTCTAGCAGCACCTAAAAGCAGAAGCCAATAGCAGGCCAGGGGCCAGAATGGGCCCTCGAAGATTAAAGAAGAAGTTGACAAACAATTCATGGGTTCATCAAAGTTTAGAGTATTATAGTGTGGTGTACCATATACAGTACCTAAAATGATGGGAGAATCAGTATTTTATGTTGACTTTGGGACTTGAACAAAGCGAGTCAAAGATGACTTCCCTGCCTCCACGCCCGACATATTGGTGGACAATCACTGCATGGCCGCAGCGTTACTATCCTTCGCTGGATGGATATGCGGGTTATCAAATCAAAGTGGCCATGGAAGATATCATGCAGACGCTTTATCAGCGATAGAACTGTTCTTATCACGATAATGCCCGATTTGGATTGATGTTGGCCGAACTACGTATCAGCGCTGACTGCTCACCGCGTATGATGCACAAAAGTTGAGGTATACGTAGATGACATGATTGTCAAATCCAAGGAAAGAGAGGGCATGTGTGCGAGACAACCATGAAGTTCTTGAAATTTCTGAAAATGCAGCGCAGAGGCTCGATCCTCAGAAATCGCATTTGGGGTAACATGCGCGGGCCTCTGCAGGATGCGTCGTTGTTAGTCGAAGAGAGTGTAAATAGATCCTTCCAAAATCAGCTCGATCGAAATGCCTGACCTCGAAACGAGAAAAAGAAGTAGGAGGATTCACAGGAAAAGAGTCTGATATATAAGTGGGTTCATGTCGAAACTTCTGATGATTTGTGAGCTATCTTCAAAAACTCAAAAAGCAGACCACACCATGGGGATGTGATTATCAAGGTCGACCAGTCAAAAGATATTGGCTAAACCACGTGTACTCGCGCACCTAAAGCAGTGAACCTCTTGGTTTATATCTACATGATATTAAAGCTTGTCATGGGTGCCATGTTGGCTCAAAAGCTGTGGGAAGTGAAGAAAGGGCTATCCTCTACCTTAGTAAGTTCTTGGAGTACTGATGCAAATACTCGCAATCTCGAAAAAGATATGCCTACCAGCTCTTGTGTGAACAGCAGAAAAGCCTACGCCATTCATGCTTAGCTACTCCGTCAAAATATACTCGAAATGGATCGGTCAAATACCTCTTGAAACCCAGTCTCAACGGACGCTGGCAAGATGGACCCTGATGCTCCTGAGCATCGACTAGATCGTTCCATCGAAAGTTATAAAAGCGGGTTGGAGGGTTGAATTCTGAGGTGCTTGGCAATCCCTTCGATGAGCGCCTGGACAGTGGGCGCTGGTCAGGTAGGCAGGATGTACTCAAGCTGGCGTGAGCTCCCTGCAGGACCTTTGTGCTTGGTGGGCGTCAGACCAAGAAGTTTGAGTTAGGAGTATTTGCTCATTTTCTCCTGAGCGAGCGCACGCACGGTTGCTGTCAGGCTGGGCTCAGGTGGCGAATAGCAGCTGTCGAGAATCCGAGCATCTGTCGTTGGACTTCCTACAATGGCGGTGCAAGCTGAGCGCACATTAAAGCACTCAGTGTTACCATGGATTCATCCTTGATGTCAGCAACCCAAGTTGCAAGGATGCTTGGAAGAATTCAGGCGAAAGCTGGCACATGCCGAGTGCCGAATAGACCAGAGTTGTCAGATTCTTTGATCACGTGATGTCTACACCTACCTCAGGAAGAAAATCAGATGCTAGAAGACTGTCTCTACTGAAACTTAAATAACTTTGATTATCTGCCGGATCACATGGTGAATGCCACTTTGTATAGACGACGGTCGGGGAGCGGCTCATGTCGCGAATCGCCGTCAGAAGGAGAATCGCGCGGCCACCATGGTTCCAGAAAGCGATCCCCAATTTCAAGCTCAATGGTACCTGTCCTGCAGAGTATGGACAAGAGGGACTAACGTGCTGTCTGCACTATGCATTTTGCCCAATCGTTTCTCCTTGTCTGAGAGAGATTGCATACAGAAACACCTCTTGGTGCCAAATCCTCGATGCCTTGATCCTTCCGCGAGCGTGGAAGTGTCTGGAAGAGATTCCGCGATAGAGAATGCGGTCTCCGTGGGTCAGAGCCCATAATGATGGCAGAAGAATCATCCACCGTTTGGGTATGTGTTGGACCACGATGGAGTCAGGTGCATCGAATGCCGTGAGAACTATTGCCCATTACAATGTTGAAGGAGCTTGACGACGTGTCCCTCCTCTTCAATTACTACTGTCGGTGACATCCCCTTGTGGCCATTTTACTGGCAGGAATGACATAATCGGGAGAAATAACCTTAGGTCAGGAGCAAGGAGGTCTTTGTTTCATCCTAAGTAGCGATCATTTACGCTAGATCAGTGAGAGGCGACCTTACCGGCCCAGGCTTACATTAAAATGTAGCGAGATTCATACAAACAACATCATCTGCAGCCGATGCAGTTTCCACAAACGAGATCTGTTAGCGACTCGCGGATCCCATTTCCAAGTTTGAGTAAGCAGAGGTAATCTGCTAGCCAAATACAGGATCAAGCGTCGCGCTCTTCGCCTAGACCGCGAAATCCCCAGGCTACGGTAGAAGCGGCAGCAATGAGAATGTTGTCACGATTCTCGAAAATGATTGACAACTATGGGAATGTGCATAAAGTGCTTTTGCTTTGTGGGAATTATCGTACACAGTCTGTTCAAGGCCTTGGGGAGCTACTCCTTTCTTTGACCAAGCGGCGCCATTGCTCTGACCCGGTCGAACTAAATACCATCGCATGTTTTGCACAAAATCGATCTGGGCGATTGGAAGAAAGGATGAATGAAGAACTCATCCTCTGGATGAGCGCCACTCGCGCCTTGCACAATGTCCCAGACATATCAAGCCACGTATCCAGCGGGCTTCCGACCGAAGGTTAGGCGAGACATATCGAAGGGGAGCTTGATGCTCAGTCGTCCAGAGCTACTTTACACTGTCGATCAGGCCGACGGGGAGAGTCAGGCCCTGGTGGGCGGGACCTGTTTCTAGTCGAGTCCATTACTCCCGGGTGCGGTGGGATGCCACGAGACCTAGATGGAATGAGGTTCCCACATTGACATGACGCCAGCCAGCTAAGCAGTGCTCTTTGCGACACAGTCTGAACAAACGCGCCTCGCGTAACCATGATGTCAGCTCTTGTGGCCGTCAAATAAACGGCCTGTTGGGTGTCAGGCATTTGAGATAAAGCTAATGTCAACTACTCTTGCTCTTGCATTTTTGTGTTGTCATCCTCGTATCATCGAATAGAACTAGAATTGCGCCTTTGAGAAAGCAAGAAGCTAGTGCTTATTTTCACAAAGTTCATTACGAAGCTCTTGCTTAGAACAATTATTCTTTTACATTTACACTGAACTCACTTGTATGGAAGCGATTTCATTTTCTTAATGAGCTAAATCGTAGGCAATCCCTTCACGGGATCTGACCCGTTGTGTCTAAAAATGTAAATAGAAGGACATTTGCGTTGCATTTGGAAGTCGAAACCAAGAATAATAAATGAAAATCACAAGCAGTTTCATAACTGCATCTAACCTTTTTATTTCATCCATTTTCTAATAATAATAGTGCGCTACATAATAAAAATGAGAATAGAGCTAGGATTCTAAAGCCCCGTCTTTTATTCGGCGATGATAACCAATAATAAATCAAATAAACCAAATAAAATAGACTGTTCTCCACCTTACATGTATATGATCTTATCCATATTCTCTTGTCATGACCTCAAGTAGGACACTCTTGCCACCGGACCTAATCCCGCATTTCGCGACGGGGAGGCGTCTTTGGTTGAAGGATGATAGCGAAGCAGCTTCTTAGCCACGCTCTGTGAATCGCCTATTCTTTTTCTACTATCACGCCCATGTCATGAATATCTTCCTCCAATGCTGCGCTCTTAAGATGTAGCCTTTCTCATGGATAGTCAACACCACTTCTGGCGTTGGCGGAAGGAATTCAAAAAGAACCAATGTTTCTTTGGAGCAGCTAATTTCCCCTCTCTTGACTCTCGTAGTAAAGCGCCATGCGTGATCCTGGGGCCAGTGATCAAGCTCCAGGATCAATACCTTGTAACGTCTACCAGCCTTTAAAGATGCCTGCTTTGTAACTCAATAATCAGAGACCGTGCGGTTCATCAGTCAATGACCACTCGGTGACGGGTTTGGAAGCGTGCGATACAATACCTGTCAAAGATGTTATCATCTTCAGTTGTTCTTCATGACCTGATGAGTCCACCATGTTATTCGTCTACCGGGACTGATGTTTGATGAAACGCAATGGCGATCAATCCGATGCGTTACCGCTCAATTACCAAAGCAGACTAGATAATAATAATAAATAAAACAGAACGAACAAATAAAGCAGCAGCACTCCATGCCTACCTGGAGTGACGTGGGACTTCCCCAGTCTGGTAGATCACGGTTGGACTCTGTCTCCAAGCCGAAAGCATCTCCTAGCACTCGCAGGTGGGCTCCTGCGCAGCTCCATTTACTCAACAAGGCCCGAAGGAAGCGGAGTCCTCTCGAAAATCTTCTGTAACATCACCTGTTCTGTCTATAAGCAAAGGCAAATCTCCACTTCTTGTACCTTTGAAGCAGGTGGTGGCCTGTTGATGAATCGATCTATGAAGTGTATTCACGCACTCCCTTTGAGGTGCTAGGCGGTCCCTAAAGTCTGTTGTTGTGGTGCCAATTTGCTCATACCGAAGTAGAAGGAATGGCGGGCAAGTGTTAGGATCCACCGCAACAAACAATTTGCCGAAGCGAGCCGTCTCCTCCAGGAAGCGAAAACATGGCGGTCAGGTCAGAATGAGTAAGGCAAACATCGAAGCGGTTTAACAGCAGCCGGTGAGTTTCGCTTCAATGATGACTGTAAGTCTGTTTCCATATCATGTTTCTCCATATTAAGAAAATTAGTTGGTCAGTATGGCGGATCTCCAAGAAGTATTCATGATGAAAATTATTTGAAAATTTGTAATTGAAGCGAAGCGACAGGAAGATTTGTGTGAATAAAAATCCACAGGTATTCCTTATGCTAATTTACATTTCCAAAAATCCGTGAGGCGAAGAACACAGCAGGAGCAGGGCGCATCACTGCTGCGCTCTACCGAAGGGCATGACTATCTGCCTCTTTCATTACTCCACTTACATTGATTTCGCGTTAGATCTTTAATTCATAATAGATATTCCTATTCCTACGGGTTATTATTTTGGTAAATACGTGAAAATTACCATGTTTAGTTTCCTAATTTAGCGGTACGCGCCAAGCGACATCGACATTTTTAGCCATTTATCTACTTGTATATTTTCATTTTAGAGTAATTTCATTTAATTCATCATTTTGAGGAATAATTTTGTTTTCCATTCATTTGGTTTTATATTTTACTCATTTAATTCCATTTATTTTGAAAATAATTTTTCAATTTCTAATTTCAACATTTATATTGATTTGATTTGCTTAATTTTTCTACATTTCTAACTTATAGATTTCTATTTTTCTTTAGGGGGGTAACCCTCCCTCTTTAATCCGTCATTTTGTGGTGCATTTTTGCATTCTTTTGAGTCACTCGTTTTAACGGCAATTAAGGCCATATGTATATAAATGTATGGCACAAGTGTTTCTATGTAAATTTCGACATAATGGCATGTGATCACTCCTGCCAAACATTCGGGGCTTCTTTGCGAGTCTAGCTGCATGACCATGGCTCTCGAAGCCATCTACATGTCACAAACAAAATGTACATGGTATTTGTGACTTGAGCCCCAAACAAAGTCAAAAAATGTTCAAAATGATAATTCCCATCTTACTATTGCTAAATCATTGATGACTTAAAAAAGCTAAAAAACTCTGTTTGGTGTACTCAACTCTGTGACCCTTGAGAGCGACAATCTGAAAATCAAGACCTCAGGCATCTTCCTCAAACTGGCGGGTTTATCTCCTCAGCCCGGGTCAGCATACTAAGCTCAAGAAGCTGTGGTCACCACATAAACAACAAGAATTGGCTCATGTCGATCGTTGACCAAGTAAATCAAAATCAAATGAATAAACATGGACCTTACACGTGAAGCCTCGACATGAGCAAGTGCACCATAAATGTGGTGTGTGTTGGTTGGCCCACCTCCACAACATATTCAGCGACGTGCTGACACGTTTTCAAAGAAATTCTGCTTAGTTGACTAAACTCGATCAATTGTGTTCTACCTGATTATGCGAAGTTGATTTACCTTAGTGAATCGAATCTTTGATCGTCCAGGCGACATCGCGAATCTGACTCACGTCAAAGTCATGGCTGGAGAAATGTTCCTCGTCCTCCCGGTGGCGTCAGGTGTGCTCGAGGTCTCAGGGGTACTCTGGGGGCTCGATGCCGCCGCAAACCTCCTGCCGTCAAATGTTTCTTATTGATTAGTGATCCTTCATCATATTCTCAAAATCAAGTCGAGGAAGAGTAAAGATGCTGCTTTACAGCCATCGCCAACCTCCGTAGAAGGCAGAGTAGTCACGCCCCGGGAAGGGAGGCGTCTGCCCGGCACCGTGACGAGTGCACTCCTCTCGGCCTCGAGCTCACCCAGACATCGTCTGGGAGATCGGCGGGGCAGTGACCGTCCGAAAGCAGCGGGCCGGTGGCTCGCCTAAGTACTACAGGACCCATCCGTCCTCAGCGATCGGCTGAGCTCCTGGGTCAGAAAGTTCATTCCCACGAAAGGAGCGCTCGGTGTGCCTCACTTCCAGTGACACCACGTGACAAGATAGCGGGGATCATTTCTATGATGTGATAAAAGCAATATGAAGCAAGTAGATGAATCATGCCTTTGTCTGGTAGGAGCGTTCCGTCCCGTAGAGTGAGACATAGTGAGGAAGAACGCTTGCTCTTCGTCTGCATCACCGATCCCTGCTTGAGATGGCGCTTCTCAGACTCAGTCCTCTTGGGCGCGAGGGCGGGAAATGAAGTATGCCCACGCTGCCCGACTCAATATAGTTAATGGCGATCTGATTGTTGAGAAGAATTGATTTGGTCAGACCACTGTTCTTTTGGTGAAACATAGGATACGAGGCGGAAGTGAACATAGGATCACAGTAGGCCCAGGCTTGAACTTATAGGATCTGGTAGACTTATGGATCTGGCCCAGGTAGACTTATAGGATCATTGTTGAACTTATAAGGATCACATTGAACATAGGATCAGTAGGTAGGTTTCATGGATGGATCTGGTGAACATAAGATCTGAACCAGAATTAATGGCAATTTAGTTGCTTTATTGTGTATATATGTAATATGTATAACTAATAATAATATTATTAACTATATATAATATGTATATTATTATTAATGACTCTCGCAGAGACAACAAGTCCACATCATCTGCTCGTCAATCCAAACATTTTTCCTTTACTCATTAGTTCATTAAGGCATTTGGAACGTGGAATTCGTATCCCAGAATCAGTACAAGAAAGCGCGGACCAGGCTAAGGTTAGCCCGCAGCTTCCTCTTCGCGATGTCCCTCCAGACCTGCACCAAAGGACCGAACGCTCCACGCTCGATCATGGCCCGTTCCTCCGCCGACAGCCGCTCGTAGTGCTCCATCGCTGTCGTGTAACCCGAGAACGACCTGATGTTCCCGGCTTCCTATTGTGATTTGAAACAAAAGCTATCTTTAGTTTTGAATAAAATTTGAAAGGAATTTGAACAAATGAATGAAAGAGGATGAGTAATGAGTAGTGAATTCCTATTTACCAAACTCTTCACCGTCCTGTAGGACAGGTGACCCTCTCAGCCCACAAAGCGGTGCCTGCTCTCCCAAGTCTCGGCCACGTAGGAGCTCCTCTCGGTGACGACCTCCTCGTCCGACGTTGGCCCGTCTCGGGGCCTCCTCCTCCTCAACAGCCTCCTCCTCATGGACCTCGTCCCCAGCAGCCATCACCGCGGCGGTGAAGGCCTGCTCCAAAGCCTCATCGACAGTAGCAACATCTATCTCCATGGGAGCTCTCCCAGAAGTAGAAGCCCATCACCTGCAACATTAAAGCAAGTTTAGGCCGCGTCACGTGACGACAAGCCTTGGTTAAGGGATTTTCGAGCCTTCGGAAGCCCTGAAATCGCTCTTTTCTTGCCATCCTTGGCCATATTCCCACATACCCGATCACTCATGTGGTAATTTGGGTCAAGTCATGCCTAATTTGAAGCCTAGTTCCGGATTCGAGCCGAAATTTCGGCAGCATTTCGTTATAACGGCGATTATGCCCTAGAAAAGTGTCCTGAAAAAGCTGTCACAAACCAAAATTCCGAGATGGTAGAAAGTTTACCCATCATTCAAGGATCCCAAATATCAAGTTTCATCGCAAATGGGCAATCCTAAGGCTATTTTCGAAGCAATTTACGGTTTAGCTGTGAAACCGTCTCAAATTTCACTCAAAGGCTCAAAACTCGACAAAAATTCGAGACAGATACATGGTTATGTTCCTAATATTACCTATTATCCATTTCTAATATCAATTTGACAAGGCAAATGCATTTGTGGGAAAAGCCCCAAAATTTCGATCAAATGGGTCATAAACCCTAATTTTTTCGGCTCAAAATTAAGTAAATGTAGACGATTAATGCAAGAATGAGGTACATACCTCGATTAGTCATGATTAATGCAAACTTTTGGATCAAACCTTGGCGGAAATGGTGAAGATTTGAGAGAGAAATTGTGTGATTTGTGTTTCGAATTAATGAACATAAACCTCTGATTATCGCGTTTTTACGCAGAAATAACACTTTGGGGAATAGACGCAGCAGGCGATGTGCCTTTTCCAAGAGACGCAACTCTTGCTGCGCCTCTTCCATGTGTTCCCTCCATACGGATTTTCAAAAATTCGTTATGAATTCGTTATTTGTGGGCCCATCTTTGGTGCGCCTCTTCCCCGATGCTATTTTATTCTTTTGGTTCGTTTGACGATTTTCTTTCGTTCCGGACCCGCATTTCCAAGCCAGCAGCAGACTGTCGCACGTTATTTATTCCTTCCAAGACCTTTTGCTTGTCGCAACGAGCATGTATTCCTTCACAGAATTCGACACACCTTCATTATGTCTCCAGCGAGAGTAAGCGGATACACTTTCCCTCTCATGACTAGAAGAATAATTCCCAATCACGTCTCCAGCGAGAGTAAGCGGACGTACTGTCCCTCTCAAGACGTGAGGATTAACATCTCCCTAAGCAGATTTCCCCTCAGCAGTTCCCGCCTGTGTCCTGCTACTCGCAATTGTTTCTCGAAGACTACCCAAGCAGTTCTCTCGGCGGTTCCCGCTTTGTGTCCTGCTACTCACAATATTTCGTGTTTCCCATGGAGTTCGACAAAGGTGTCGTTCTCCAGAAGTTCCCAAACCAATAGAGTTTCTATACCCAAGCTTTGGTTACCCTTAAGTTGAATTTATATTTGGCCTCCTTCCCGTCAATGCTTTCCTTTAGGGCCCCATACCCTAGCACAATCCTTATATATCTTTTAGGTCTTAACCTTAGCTCCTATGCACCCCGGAAGCATCTCGAGAAGAAGTCTCAGGTATGATCTCTTCTTATGCCTGGCGAGCCTCCTTACGTAGTCTAATGGACTTTAAACGACCCTCCCCGATAGTCGACAGACTCTAAAATGTTCCCGACGACAGGTCCTTGGTTCAGACCCCTTGGGCCGCCTCGAGTCGCCATAGTCGTCAGGTTGTAATCTTCGATTGACCTGATGGCTATACTTTGACTTTCGCCTTGTCCAAGCCTCGGTCAAAGTGGGGGCTCAGAGATACCTCATTTCGCACCTCTCGCAAACCACCCTATGATGATTGGGCCGCGTGTTTGGTACGCGGAACGATTTGTGACAATTCGTAAGATTATCGTCAAGTGATTGCTCAAATATTAATGTCTACCTCTTAGTTGTCATCTACGTGCCGATACGGTCGTTTTGACAGTAATTAGAGTACATTTGGAGTCCGGACCTAAACCCGTCTTCATTTTCCGATAACCGTTAAATCCCGAGTCAGAATGTTCTGGAATGTTCCGGATATTTCTATTCCATATTTCATAAATTTTATCTTTTGGTAAACAATTTCCCGTAATATTCACATAAGATATTAAGGAAAACCGAATTATTTCCGTCCTACCATAACTCAAACACGGAAATCTTTCTTCCGCAGGAGGAAACCCCTTGGGAACAGACGCAGCAGGTGTTGCGCCTCTTCCAAGAGACGCAGTTGTTGCTGCGCCTCTTCCCAGGCCCTTTTCTGCGTAATTCTCATATATTTTTCATATCTTTCCGAGATTCACTTCCAAAGAGTCTCCGAAACCCTAATTCCTCCACGTGATTAGTATAAATAGGAGCCTTCGCTCCTCATATTTCTGACGCGAGTGTCCGCCCTTCTCTTCTCCCTTTGCATTCTAGACCTTTGTTCTTACTTTTTCGCGTCTACGTGCTTGAACATTCGACCACGTAAGCTCGGATCCTTCTGAGTACCAGCCTCGTTTGCATGACCGACCAATTTGACCAACTCCACATCAATCAACTTAATTAATCTATTCGTTTTTCTCTTACGAGGGCACTTTCTTTGCATTCGCGTCGAGCATCACTAATCGATATCTTAGTCCTTCTAGTTTCGTCAACATGTAAGTTTGAGGGTGTAATCTCTCTTTTATTTATTGTATTTTAATTATTGTATCATCATTAATTGTAAGGTTTATGTCGAAAATACCTCTTAAAACCGATTTCTAAAACCGTGCTTTAAAACCTCTTTTTACGGATTTCCAGTAGATAACCGTCGAGACAGGACGCAGCAACTGCTGCGCCTCTTCGAAGGAGCGCAGTACCTGCTGCGCCTCTTCGTGAGGCTGCCGCAGTTCCTGCTTCCTTTCTTCTCCGTTCGTCCTCTGTATTCGTCAAAATTCTTTTATTTGTTTCGTTTGTTTGTTAATTCTTCATCATAATAGCATATAATTCACATGTATATTTATTATTCATCTTTAACATGTATTAAATCATCACAAATCCGACTTAGATCCCTTATAACCAATATTTGCGGGTTTTCGTCATTAAATTCAATTCCGGGTTGTAGAGATTCAATTCATCAATATTGGGTTTCTGGAATTCGTCTTTGATATAGTTTTCATCTGTCCTTTGTCATATTTATCACATATTCGTCATTAATCCATCGTGTTTAACTTAATCAATTGATTTAATTTGTTTAGTTTGTTAATATCTTTCACTCCTGTAATTAATCCATCTTAATTCCGTCTCATCCATGATTTAATGTTTTCATGACCTATTAATCACATGTAAATAATGTGTTAATCACTTTCATCCGAGTAAATAAATTAATCCATCGTTAAAATTCACCAACAAGTATTAACAACACGGAATTCCGGCTTCACAGCCAGAATTCAGGTCAGGAACAGACGCAGCATCTGCTGCGCCTATTCCAAAAGACGCAGCTCTGCTGCGCCTGTTCCGGGTTGAATTCTGTCCCTGAACTCCGTTGTTGCTTGACCTAGTTTAATTAGTTTACGTATTAATTAACTATTATCCGTATTATCGCCTTCTGATCCGTTCGTAATTTATTCTTTTATTCTTTTTCTCAAACTATCCGTTTTAAAGGTATTTTTCACATAAATCGCCTATTCCTTTGTAATTAATGTAATTTTCATTATTGTAATTCATAATTATTGTATTTCCTTTATTGTTTGTATGTTCTCACATGTAATTAACATTAAATCCTACTTCGACCCAATTGTTTGCTAATTACGTGTTTCACCGACTTAGTATTAATTCTCACATGCTAGGATTAAAACTTGGATGTTGCATTGCATGCATATAGCCGACGATACATCAAGTACGAATAACTTCCCTAATCATTAGTAGAGGCCGCTATCGAGGCGGGCGGGATTAGGTGTTCGATCAAAAGAGCTTCCTAATACGTACCCTCACCCCTTACTCCAGATATCTGTGAACACCCGTGTTCATTGGCATCCACGAGAGTCATTCTAGACATAGAATGCTAAGGGTAACGATTGCTTAGTGTTCATGTCTTTACTTTGTGTCTAGACATGACACGAGGTATTCGAACGGTTCCAATTTCCCATAAAAATTGGTGGCGACTCCATACAAAAATGCAAACGCTTGTTTCTCTTTTCCTCCCAAGCGCCCCCATGGGCCCCCGCTGTCCACAGTTAGTTGATCAGATATAAAATACTGACAAGGCATGTAAAACATGTAGTTCATCACATAGCATGTTGGGTTGAGTAGTAATTGAATTTATACCTGATTGTAGCCTGATCTTTACATATGGAATATTTTTAAATGGGTTACATTCCAGGATCTTGGGATCATTTCTCCTTCTAGTGTTTGGAGCCTGTATGCTCCTTGTCCAACAATTTAATCAATTAAGTAAGGGCCTTCCCATGTGGGAGCCAGTTTGCCTGCTGATTTTTCTTTTTTATTTGGAAATACTTTGCGTAACACCAGGTCTCCTGTTGGAGCCGGTGTCCTCCAGTTAGTGCGGATAACGTTATTGCACGTACACTTGTACGGACAAGTGGGAGTTTGTTGGGGCTGGTGTCCTCCACAGTTAGTGCAATGACATATAAATCTCTAAAAGGATCAAAGGGTATACTTTTGTATTATTATCAGTTGGTCCACGTTTATCAATAACGGTTGGCTTGCTAGATAAGTTTGACGTTATTGTCATACAGATGGCGGTGATCAACTGGTCCCTAAAAGTCACACCTATAGGATACGTTTGAGAGATGTGACGGTATGAAAATACAGTCATATTGATGCCTAATATGACTAAGCGGTTAGTCGGAGTTATTGACTAATAATTAGTCAAACGCGATGTTGAGATAATTATTTAATACGGATTAAATAATATTGGCTAAGGTGAATTAAGCGGTTAATTCGTAAATTGAATATAAACGATTATATTTGATTAATGTATATTGAATTAACTAATTATACAATATTGTCATTGTCGGACATGTATTAATATATCGACTGATTCATGTTACTAGTCGATATTTTATTATCCGATAACGAGTGACGATTTATAATTAAAAACCCGTCATATACATTTTAGCAAAACGAGTCGGACCACGAGTTAAATAAGGAGAAAGTGGAAAGCCCACTCCCTCCCCTAAGAAACTCACGGCCGAATGAACAAAAGGAGAGGGCTTCTCTCCTTTTGACCTAATTCATTTGCAAAAAAAAATAGGTTTTTGGAGCATTTCTCTCTGAAAACCTAGATCTCACATCAGAAAAACTCACAAAAACTCTCTCAATATTGCAAGGCAATTAGAGAGTAATTTCTAGCACAAGGGGCATAGTCTCAAACGGTCTTGGGTGCAACGATTAGGAGGAAATCTATTTTGATTTCTGTTCTTAGGCCGAAATTCACAGGACCCAAGGTTGATTCTTATTCCTTCATCGTTTCTCTTGTATTTTTCGTTTATGATAATTAATCACATGTTAAAATTGCGTTATAGTCCTTATTTTTAAGGGTTTTATACGGATATTTCCCTACAAGTGGTATCAGAGCGAGGCCACGTAAATTTTTCATCGTGATTTTCATTAAACGATTTGAATCGATTTTTTTTTGCATTGTAAACCGTGCGGCCGAATTTGTTTTCCACGGCTGTTGTTGTTTATTTTTTTCTTGAAAACCGTGTCAAGCGGTTCCCGTCTGATCAGTCGATGATCGATTGGTTTTGTTTTTCGATTTAATTTTGCATATTGTTATTATAATTGATCTTTTTAGCAATATGTTATGGTTTTGACAATTGTAGATTTAATTCTATACGGATTAGGCTTAAATTGCAATTGGTTTTTATCAAATCGATTTTGTTTGGATTGTTGTTGCTCACGGTTTGAGCTGCTAAAAAAAAAAAAAAAAAAAATTTTTGATGTACTGCTCACGGTCCAGCCGTGAAAGATGAAAAAAAAAATAAAAAAAAAATCGTGTTTTATTTTTTTCGGCCATAAAATGCATACAATACGGATTTTGTGCACTCGCTTGATTGTGAAACGGTTCACACACGTACCATTTAGTTATTTTAAAGCGTTTTAAAGTAACGGATTGTAATGGATTAAAATTAAGTTGATTAAAGCGGCTTTGTCACATAATTTTAATCGTTAAAAGGTGGTTTGGATAAATTTAACATAATTACGGAATTATGTCACGAATAAATTTTGTTTTAGTTGATGCATCTTTTATTTATCGTTACTTTTGAATGCCATGAATGTTTTTATTACGTATTTAATTTTACAAACGGTTGTAACTTAGTGTGGCCTTAGTAGAACGGCTTACCGTAATGATGGAACACGGTCTTGGTTGTATTTTGAGATCTCGCATCTCCGTTTTGGATTTTTCTTTGTAATTACAGTTTTAATTTAGAATGTAAATAGGTTTATATTTTGTAAATTTTAAATTGTAATTTTGAGAAGACCAAAGATGGAGAATCGGATGCTCACTCCCGCTACATGGATCAAGATGGAACATCAAGACAAGCTTCTCGGGTCCAACGGTGGATTCCAAAGTTGTATTATGTTTATTTTGCTAGGATAGGCCACACTAGGACTTTTATTTACGTTTTGCATTTTTTTTTATGTTTTCATCGTAACGATAGTTTGCATCATATTCCGCCTAAAACCAAACCACCTAATATTTGCATGAAAACTGACTCATATAGAGGTTACGCGTTAGTTTTCTATGATATACAGATATCACACGTTTTTACTTAAGCCATCACCTAAGTTAATTCATTCACGTAATGCTAGATTTTCGTTCACTTAAAATGAATTAAAACTAAGTTGATAGGATCTTCCTCGTATAACCAAAAATTGAGAATAGTCTTTATAGGTCAAACTCCAATGAATCCCTTCTTCGTCGGTAGGCATAATATGACCCCTTCTACGTCGGGTAAGTTGGAACTGATTGACCTATTTTATCTCAACATTATGGTCACTCGTACGATCCTGTGATTATGGTGGACTATAGATAGGATTTACGGAAATCTATCGACCGAGAGTTCTAACGGTAGAACTAGCCAAACAGTAGGCTTATCAATTTACAGAAATTGAGTCTTGGGATCATTTGTATAATTCTTGAGGTAGATCGATTATACAAGTGCAATGAGTCTACACGTTAAAATGAATTTTAAATAGACTTAAATCACCACGATGAGTTGCTTATTTCGTTTTGTTTTTCCTTTCTTTTTCAGTGTAGATCACGATCATTTAAACTGCGAATAACAAAATGGCTGGCCGTATGAACGACCCAATGCCAAGTGCCACATTGGACCGTGAGTCCTGGCTTCGGATCTTCATGAATCAGATGAATCGCCTACTCGATCAAGAATGATGGATCAAACTTCGCGGATCGGGAGGCGGCATTACGGAATGTCTTTGTCATTGCCGACGGGAAGCTCGGATATCCGACCGAGCCCATCCCGCCAAACCCAGGCCCCACGGCCGAGCTAACGAGATCGCCACGTATAGCGATTTCGTCATGGAAGCGGGTGCGATAAAGAACGTACTCATTTTTGCAATGGAATCCAATTTGCAGAAACGCTTCATAGCCCAAGGTGCAAACAAGATTTTCACCACGCTCACTAAGGAATTCTCGAAAGCACCGAGAATCGTGACCTATGAGCATACATGTCGCTTCTTTGAGGCGAAACTCCGTAAGGGCCAACCGGTTAGCCCACACATTCTCGGATGATTGAGAATGTTGAGAAACTGGAGGCACTTGATTGTAAGATCAGTGAGAACATCGTGATTGACCGCATGCTTCATTCACTCCACGATGGTTTTGCGCTCTTCAGAGCCAATTACTATATGAATGATTTGAAGAAAAGTCCTCATGCACTACACTCCCTTCTCGTGCAGACCGAGAAGGACATGAAGTTTAGTGGGAGCATGAAACAGGATGTTCTCGTTGTGTCAAACAAGGGCAAGGGTAAGGGCAAAACTCAGGTAGACCTAGCAGTAGGCAAACCGAAGTTTAAGAAGTCGGGATCAGGTAAGAGTGGGCCTGGTGAGTCGAGCACCTCATCAGGCGCGGCAAAGAGCAAGACCGGTAACATGGAATGCCACCATTGCCACAAGACTGGGCATTGGAGGCGTACATGTCTTGTATACCATGAGGACATAAAAGCAGGTCGCGTTACTCCTGTTGGTATGTCTTCTTCTTCTTCTTCTTTTATTCATATGATTGAGATTAACCACGCAAGTTACGGAACTTGGGTACTAGATACTGGTTGTGGTTCTCATCTGTGTAATCATGTGCAGGGGCTCCGAAACATCGAACCCCTCGTAAAGGGTGAGGTGGACCTGCGTGTCGGGAATGGAGCACGAGTGGCTGCCGTCTCGAGGGGAACATATGTGATCCAGCTTCCTAGCGGATTTGAGTTATTTTTATATAACTGCTATTATGTACCCAGTCTATCCAAAAACATTATTTCAGTTTCTGCACTTGACAAACTTGGTTTTTCATTTGTAATAGAGAATAATAGCTGCATTTTCTCATTACACGATATGATTTATGGCAAGGCAGTCTCCATGAATGGAATTTATGTTTTAGATCAGACCACTGAAATATTGCACGTAATGAATAAAAAGTTAAAGGTTGGTGACAAATATCAAACTTATCTATGGCACTGCCGTATGAGACACATTAATGAGAAACGCGTAAAACAGCTCATAAAGAATGCAGCTATCTCGGCCTTTGATTTTCAATCATTTGGCACGTGTGAATCATGTCTCATTGGTAAGATGACTCGAATTTCCTTCAAAGGTGTTAGAATTCGCGCTGCTGACCTATTAGGACCCATACATAATGATGTGTGTGGACCTATGTCAATCACCGCACGAGAAGGCTATAGGTATTTTATCACTTTCACGGACGATTTAAGTAGATATGGTTATGTCTACTTAATGAAGCATAAAAGTGAGTCCTTTGAGAAATTCAAAGAATACCAGAATCGGGTACAGAACCAACTGGGTAGAAAGATTAAAACACTACGATCAGACCGTGATGGCGAGTATCTTTCACACGAGTTTGATCAACACCATAAGGACTGTGGTATTGTCTTACAGTTAACTCCACCTGGAACACCACAGTTGAATGGTGTGTCCGAACGGAGAAATCGAACACTACTTGATATGGTTCAATCCATGATGAGTCACACCGTATTGCCTAATTCATTGTGGGGTTATGCTCTTCTCATCACCGCTCTAATACTTAACCAAGTCCGTCTAAAGTCATTGACAAGACTCCATATGAACTATGGAAGGGAACGGTCCCTAACTTGTCCTTTATACGGGTTTGGGGCTGCGAGGCTTATGTCAAGTGGAGACACGAGGATAAGCTCGGCCCGCGATCGGTCAAGACATACTTTATAGGTTATCCTAAAGGAACATTTGGTCATTACTTCTATTCGCCAACCGAACAACGTGTATTTGTTGCGGCTAGTGCGACATTCTTAGAGAAGGAGTTTCTCGAGAACGCGAAGAGTAATAGAACCTTCGAGCTGTCGGAGATTCCAGAACCAAATGCCGAGCAACCATTGGAGGAACCAGTTCCTTCAATCCCGGTTGCGGTTAGTATTCCTGAGGAACCTAGGAGGTCGGGTAGAGTCTCTATTCCTCCGGACAGATACATTGGTATGGTCGAGGAACATGACATAGATGACATTCTGCTCTTAACGAGTAGTGAACCCGCAACCTATAAAGGTGCCATGACTAGTTCCGACTCAAAGCTATGGCTTGAGGCCATGCAATCCGAGATGGACTCCATGTATGAGAACAACGTATGGGATCTTGTTGACTTACCTGGTAAGGTTCGTCCCCTTCAATGCAAATGGCTTTACAAGATAAAGCATTTTGTGGAAGGTCAACAAGATATCTATAAAGCACGACTAGTTGCTAAAGGTTTCACCCAAGTGCCAGGCTTGCACTACGATGAAATTTTTGCACCCGTAGTCATGCTGCGTTCCATTCGGATTATCTTAGCGATTGCCGCTTTTCATGACTATGAAATTTGGCAGATGGATGTGAAAATCGCCTTCTTAAACGGTTATTTGGAGGAAGAGTTGTACATGGTACAACCCGAAGGTTTCATCGATCCTGAACATCCTAAGAAAGTGTGCAAGCTTAAGCGTTCCATTTATGGACTTAAGCAAGCTTCTCGGAGTTGGAATCATCGTTTCGACCAAGTGATAAAAGAAAATGGATTTACTCGATCGGTCGAGGAACCATGTCTATATATCAAGTCGAGTAGGAGCAAGATTGTCTTCCTAATATTGTATGTTGATGACATACTCCTGATTGGGAATGACATACCTCTCTTAACTTCGGTAAAAGTATGGTTGAAGAACCATTTCCAGATGAAAGATCCGGGTGAGGCACAAAGAATTTTGGGCATCCGTATCTATCGAGATAGATCACGTCGGATATTATCTCTCGGTCGAGTCTTATATAGACAAGATTCTAGAGAGATTCAAAGATGACTAACTCCAAAAGGGGTTTCTTCCTATGGCTCCAGGGGTGCATTTGAGCAAGTCTCGGGCACCCGAGACACCGGAAGAGAAAGAGCGCATGACACGGATTCCTTATGCCTCGGCTATAGGATCAATCATGTATGCCATGATATGCACACGTCCGGACGTGGCATATGCATTGAGTATGACAAGTTGATTCCAACAGCATCCAGGTGAATCACATTGGATGGCTGTCAAGAACATTCTTAAGTACCTACGGAGGGCTAAAGATTGGGCATTGACTTATGGAGGCGATCAAAAGCTATGCGCAACCTGGTTCGCAGATGCTAGCTTCCAAACGGATCGAGATGACTCGAAATCTCGATCCTGATTCGTTTTTACTCTTAATGGCGCTGCAGTCACCGGAAGAGTTCCAAACAAAGTGTTACAAAGAGATTCTACGACCGAGTCCGAGTACTATCTTTGCGTCCGAAGCCGCAAAGGAAGCGATATGGATGCGTCAATTCTTACAAGGACTATTCGTAGTGCCTAGTTCGAATGACCCGATCACCATCTATTGCGACAATAGAGGTGCCATCTTCCAGGCTAAGGAGCCTAAGTCTAGCAACAAGTCTAGACATGTACAACGGAAAGCTCATCTAATCCGAGATTACGTGGAGCAAAAGGAGGTAGTGATAGAAAAGATTGCTACAGATGATAATATAGCAGATCCTCTTACTAAACCATTACGACAAGATAAGCATGAAGGGCATGTTAATTCCATGGGAATTAAACGTGTTCCTGAGTTGTAGTACTCTTTTATGGATTAGATTCATTTTCTTGTGTACTCTATACGACATCATCGTTTTGATATTTATATATTTTGTTTTTTCATGTGGAGTTGTCCGACAATTTTGAATACCACAAGTGAACTGAACAAACATTATATTTTGGTCCTTAATTGCCCACTTGAGCTGATAACTCTGGCAATTATTTTGTAACGTTGGTTGATGGTGGATTCAACGAGCCATAAGTCAAACGGTTGACTGACCAATCACAGAGGCGAGTTATACGGATATCTCGTAGGACACAATTGTGACAACGACATGGAGTCCTAAATGTTTTATAACATTCGGTGCCAGTTCGTGGATAGGACCTCTATGGTGATCCTTAGAGTCGATTCTTTTGACTATCGACTGTCTCTTGAGATTAAGGCAGATTTTGGGTGACTTTGGTTTCTTTCTCACGGTCATCCGTAACAGGGGGCCAAGTAGATTTTTTCTGGGTCATTTCATGCTTTGTGCTTAGATCGGCGGGAGTCGAGTTGAAGAAAATATTCAGCCTTTATCAGTACTCGATATTTCTCGGGGCCACTCGAGGAGTCAGAATCGAAATGCATGGCCATGCTCGAATACGGATTCGTTTTATCAGTTAAGTTACTCTCTAGTCGGGGAAACCACTCTTGATACAGATCGATTGTAAAATACGACATTTGCGGATACGGATCTGCAAATTGTTTTACATTGAGTGGGAGAAATTTTAAATGGATATGAGAATCGGTTATCGCACATACACTTGTACGGACAAGTGGGAGTTTGTTGGAGCCGGTGTCCTCCAGTTAGTGCGAATAACGTTATTGCACGTACACTTGTACGGACAAGTGGGAGTTTGTTGGGGCTGGTGTCCTCCACAGTTAGTGCAATGACATATAAATCTCTAAAAGGATCAAAGGGTATACTTTTGTATTATTATCAGTTGGTCCACGTTTATCAATAACGGTTGGCTTGCTAGATAAATTTGACGTTATTGTCATGCAGATGGCGGTGATCAACTGGTCCTTAAAAGTCACACCTATAGGATACGTTTGAGAGATGTGACGGTATGAAAATACAGTCATATTGATGCCTAATATGACTAAGCGGTTAGTCGGAGTTATTAACTAATAATTAGTCAAACGCGATGTTGAGATAATTATTTAATACGGATTAAATAATATTGGCTAAGGTGAATTAATCGGTTAATTCGTAAATTGAATATAAACGATTATATTTGATTAATGTATATTGAATTAATTAATTATACATTATTGTCATTGTCGGACATGTATTAATATATCGACTGATTCATGTTACTAGTCGATATTTTATTATCCGATAACGAGTGACGATTTATAATTAAAAACCCGTCATATACATTTTAGCAAAACGAGTCGGACCACGAGTTAAATAAGGAGAAAGTGGAAAGCCCACTCCCTCCCTTAAGAAACTCACGGCCGAATGAACAAAAGGAGAGGGCTTCTCTCCTTTTGACCTAATTCATTTTCATTTGCAAAAAAATTAGGTTTTTGGAGCATTTCTCTCTGAAAACCTAGATCTCACATCAGAAAAACTCACAAAAACTCTCTCAATATTGCAAGGCAATTAGAGAGTAATTTCTAGCACAAGGGGCATAGTCTCAGACGGTCTTGGGTGCAACGATTAGGAGGAAATCTATTTTGATTTCTGTTCTTAGGCCGAAATTCACAGGACCCAAGGTTGATTCTTATTCCTTCATCGTTTCTCTTGTATTTTTCGTTTATGACAATTAATCACATGTTAAAATTGCGTTATAGTCCTTATTTTTAAGGGTTTTATACGGATATTTCCCTACATCTCCTTCTTTAAAGACCCTGACCCTAACGTTTTTATTGTAAGTCCTGGCGACTGCTTGTTGATATGATGCCATCCTGATTTTTGCAGCTTCTCTTAATTCTTCTGTCAGGACCAGGTTGTCTTGCATCAGGACTTTGTTTGCTTCAACGTTGTTTAGGCTGCATCTGGATGTTGGTACTCGTACTTCCGCAGGGATGACAGCTTCACAACCATACACCAGGGAGTAAGGTGTTTGGCCTGTTGCAGTTTTTGGAGTTGTCATGTCTGCCCATAGTACTAATGGAAGTTCTTCAGCCCATTTGCCTCGTCTTCTTTTCAACTTCTTTTTTAGGCAGCTTATGACTACCTTGTTACTTGACTCTGCCTGGCCATTAGCTTTTGGATATCCAGGGGTTGATGTTACCAGGTTGATATTCCATTCTTGGCAAAATGCCTGGGTTCTTTTCCCCACGAGTTGAGTCCCGTTGTCACATACTATTTTTGATGGGACTCTGTATCTGCAAATAATGTTTGTCCTGATAAAGGATATTACTTCTTTTTCGGTTACTTGCCTGAAAGAATCAGCCTCAATCCATTTGGAGAAATAATCAGTCATAGCTAGCATGAAGTCTTTTTGTCCTGGAGCTACAGGTAATTTTCCCACAATATCCATGCCCCGCTTTATAAATGGCCAGGGTGCGGAAATTGAATGAAGGAGTTCAGATGGCCGATGTATGATTGGTGCATGAATTTGGAAGGCTTCGCATTTTGAAGAGTATTCCAGGCAGTCAGCCCTCAGTGTAGGCCAGTAGTAGCCTGTCCTGAGAACTTTGCTTGCCAGGCTCTTTCATCCTTTGTGGTTGCCACAATGTCCATCATGTATTTCTTGAAGTACTAGTTTGGCTTCGTCAGGCTCCAAGCATCTTAGGTAGGGTCCAGCATGCGATCTCTTGAACAGGGTGTTATTGATAATAGCATAAGTTGAAGCTCTAATTTTAAAAGCCCTTGCTTCATGTCTTCCCTGAGGCAGTATTCCTGGGAGAAACCAATCATAATAGGGTTTAGTCCAAGAGTTACTTTCCTGATTGAAAGGATTGACCTGTTCAGGTTTGCTGATGGTTGGCTCTAATAAGTGCACAATTGGTATTTTGTCGAAAATAGTGGGGGTGAAATTTGAACCTAGGCTGGACAGGGCATCAGCCTGGGTATTCAGTCTCTTGATATTTGATCTATGTCAAATAAAGCAAATTTAGCTGTAAGGTTTTTTGCATATTCTAAATACGAAATCATTTTTGCATCCTTAGCCGTATAAATTCCCTTTATTTGATTAGCAATTAAGAGTGAGTCAGTTTTTACCTTTAGGTTTTGAACACCGAGGTCTAGACATACCTTTAAGCCTGCTATCAGGGCTTCATATTCCGCTTCATTGTTGGTGGCTTTGAACTCACAGCTTACAGCCTGAGCTATCACGTCTCCCTGTGGTGATTTAAGTACTAGTCCTAGCCCTGTCCTCCTGGCGTTGGATGCCCCATCTATGAATAGGGTCCATTATTGGTCTAGGTTTTTATTTTCTAGCTGATTGACCTCTTTTATCAGGTCTGGTTCCAGGTTAGGGCTAAAATCAGCCACAAAGTCTGCTAGGGCCTGCGACTTGATCGCTGCCCTGGGTTCAAAGGAGATGTCGTATGTGCTAATCTGTACTGACCATTTGGCCATCCTGCCTGAAAGTTCAGGTTTACGCAGGACGGATTTTATGGGCAGGTTGGTCATGACTATAATGGGGTGACTTTCAAAATAGGGTCTCAACTTGGTACATGACATAATTAAAGCTAGAACATATTTTTCAAGTAGTCCATACCTCAATTCAGCATCTAGCAGGCTTTTACTTACATAGTAGACTGGATGTTGTTGCACATCCTGTTCTTTCACTAGGATCACACGATGATATATGTCAAGATGATGAGAGGTATATCTTGACAGAGGTTCTCCCTTTTTCTGGTTTAGCCAGTAAGGGTGGAGATGATAAATAGGATTTTAGATCCTGAAAGGCTGCCTCATGCTCGTCTGTCCACTGGAATTGTTTATTTTTCCTGAGGAGGTTATAGAATGTTTTGCATCTCTCAGAGGATCTTGATATAAAGCGGTCTAGGGCAGCTACCCGGCCTGTCAATTTTTGGATATCCTTGACAGACTTGGGTGACTGTAGTTCTAGGATAGCCTTTATCTGTTCAGGGTTGGCTTCTATGCCTCTCTTTGTGACCATATATCCAAGAAATTTGCCTGCAGAGACTCCAAAGTGGCACTTTGCAGGGTTTAGCTTCATGTTATATTTTTCTAATATCTCAAATGCTATTTCTAGATGCTTCACATGATCTTCTTCATTCTTGGATTTCACCACCATGTCGTCTATGTATACTTCCATAATGTCACCTATCTGGTCTTTAAACATCATGTTGACCAGGCGCCGGTACGTTGCCCCTGCATTCTTCAGGCCGAAAGGCATGGCAGTGTAACAGTATATGCCTCGGTTTGTAATGAATGTAGTACTCTCCTGGTCAGCAGGGTGCATCTTTATTTGATTGAATCCACTGGAAGCATCCATGAATGTCATCATTTCGTGGCCTGCTGTTGCGTCTACCATGGCATCAATATGAGGCAGAGGGAATGGATCTTTAGGGCAGGCTTTGTTCAGGTCAGTGTAGTCTACACAGACTCTCCATTTCCCATTCTTTTTCTGCACAACAACTACGTTAGCCAGCCACTCAGGGTACATTAGTTCCTTGATCAACCCTGTATCCAAGAGTTTTTCTACTTCCTCGTTTATTATGGTGTTTCTTTCAGCTGCAAATTTGCGCCTTTTCTGCTGCACAGGCTTAAAAGATGGATCAATATTGAGTTTATGAGTAATTATATCAGCGTTAATTCCAGTCATATCAAAATGTGACCAAGCAAACCAAGATGATTTATTTTTAAGGAATTTTACCAGTTCGGGCTCGCCTCCGACACTATCTCGGTGCGTCGATCCTATCAAAACATACCCGTCGGGGTACTCGGGTCTAGGATTACCTGATCTGTTTCCATTCTGGGAGGTGCCACATAAGTGCTTCTGACAGGGTTTTGTAATTGCTATGCCAGGGACTTACCTGCCTTGGAAGGCTTCAAGGCTGCTGTGTAGGATTCCTGGGCTGTCTTGTGATCCCCTTTGATTGTGGCTATGCCCCAGTATGTTGGTATCTTGATACACTGGTGATAGGTTGATGGTACGGCCTTGACATTATGAATCCAGGGTCTACCCAGGATAGCATTGTAGGATGACAGGCAGTCAAGGACTCCAAATTTCTCATAAGATGAGACTCCTTCCACGTAGGTTGGGAGGTGGATTTCTCCTATAGTGCTCCTGGTTTCACCACTGAATCCTACCAGGACACTAGATTTCTTGGTGATTTGATCCTCGTTTATCTTCATGGCTTTCAGTACGTCAAGCATGATCAGGTTCACTGAGCTGCCTCCATATACCAGGATCCTTCTTACTGTGGTTGTTCCAATCTGCAAAGAAATTACCAGGCCGTCATGATGGACATCAGGGATGCCCACCAGGTCACAATCATTGAAAGTTATTGTTGGGACAAGATCCGGCTTGCAGGGTGATATAGTCCTTGGTGTCCTGGCTATCTTTTTTGCTGCTGAACTTGTCAGACCGCAAATCTCTGAACCGCCAGATATGAATTTTACTTCATAGAGTGGTGGTGGTGGTGGAGGGAGATTACGATCCTGCTTATGCTCCTGACTTTCCTTATCTTGGTTTGCGTTCCTGCCTTTTGTCTTGATCAGATCTTTCAAGTATCCTGACTTCAGCAAGTAGGCTACTTCCTTCCTTAGGGTGAAACAATCATCCGTGGTGTGTCCAATATCCATGTGAAATTCACACCATTTTGAATTGTCTCTTCTGAAATTTGGATTTTCTGACTTCTTGGGCCATCTAACAGCTGATCCCATGTTGTCAAGTCTCTAGATTAATCCTGCAATATCAACACTGAAGTTATGTTCGGAGATAGATGGATAAACTTTAACCTTACCTTGATATTCATGAGCCAGGTTGACTTCTGACTGATCTGGCCTGGAATATGGAGTAGGTCTATAATTGTTCCCTTTGTTGCTTTTCCTATTGCTCCTTTCATGATCCCTTGGTCTACTGGGTAATCCAAGTTTGTAGCTTTTATCTTCTTCCAGCCTGATGAAAGCAAGAGTCTTGGCCTGAACATCTTCGAAGGTGTATAAGTCACTGTATGGTAGTAACCCCTGTCTGAATGCCTCCACTGTTGTTCCAACGTCACACCTGGGTATAGACACTTTCTCTTTGTTGAATCTTCCAAGGACTGTCCTGAGAGTTTCATCAGGCTTCTGTGTAACTCGGTAAAGGTCACTGGATCGTTTCTCCAACTCCCTGCTACTTGCAAACTGCTGGTTGAAACTATTGATCAGGTTGGCAAAGGAATGGATGCTGCCAGTTGGCAGGTTGATGTACCATTGCAGGGCAGGGCCGGTCAGGGTTGTTCCAAATCCCTTACACATGCAAACTTGTCTGAACTCGCTGGGAATGGATGCAGCCAGCATTTTCTGCTTGTAAAGAGCCATGTGATTTTGTGGATCCGTGGTTCCATCATAGTCTCTCATGGATGGGATTGTAAACTTTTTTGGTAGGTCTACTTTTGCTATTTCGTCTATGAAGGGTGAATCAGCATAGCTGTTAGGGGCAGCTTCTTCCATGCTGGCAGGTACTCCTGGTATCTTATCGAATTTTTCGTTGAGTTTATTGATCTCCTGAACTACTGCCATCATGATGACTGATGCAGATTCATCAGGCTTCTCTTTATCATCGTCTTTTGGTTCATCATCACCATCTACGTTAATGACTTTAGGAATAATTGGGCTCCCGAAACTGGAAAAATCAATGTTCTTAATGATTGATGAAAACGGGGTTCCTGGTTGGAATCTATAGCCTGCCCCTTGGGTTTTTTCCAATTTTTGCTTCAGGGCCGACTCAGATTCTTTCAGTTGCAGGATTTCTGCTTCAGTTTGGGCCACTTTTTCTTTCAGGCTTTCCAATTCAGTGATTTTTTGGAGAGCTGCATTCAATTGTTCTTCAACGGTGGGTTGGGCCATTTTTGTAGGTTTTTGAGTTTTGTAAGATAAGAAAAAAAAGGATTTAGAGAGCTAGATGCCCCACGGTGGGCGCCAATTATTTTGTGTGGATTTAGCGCAGGGCGAAATCAGGTCAGGGTGAAACTGTGTAGGGTCGACTAGCTCTAGTTAGTCTATTGGTCAGGTCGTCAGGGTACGATATTGAGCTGTAAATGAAATAACAACAATAACAAGACAAGCAATTTTGTACGTGGAAAACCCTTGAATGGGAAAAAACCAGGGGCACCAAGCCAGGAGAGGATTTCACTATGTAATTTGGGAGAATAACCGTATGAAAATAACAATGTTTATCTTTCTTTATGTATTGTGTATGTGCTCCTTTTTGCGTATGAATGAGATCCCCTCTGAAATCTTCAAAGTGTTCCTTATATAGTCTTCTTCCCTGAACGGCTGCTTGATCTGGTATTAAAGGCAGAATATTCTCCATAATTACCAGTAATAATTGCTAAATATCTCCCTCTTAATTATCGCATTTACTGCATAATCTTCACATTTAATGCTGCGTATATAATTCCTTTATAACACGCGTATATGGTCTAATATCGTCCTGATATTTTGACCGTTGTCCTCTCCATGGCTTGGCGCCTATCTTCATGTGCCCTGATAGCCTGGCACCCTGACAGCCTGGCAGTCAGGTTCAGGTGAGATACTCATCAGGAAGGTCTACGGATTTCCAGGCCTAACAGAAACCGTATGTGAAGCTGGTTCCTCGATCGAGTCATCGAGGGCTCGATCGAGCAACCGTCCTCGATCGAGTCGCCTCAGGCTCGATCGAGGAACCCCTCTAGCAGATTACTTTCCTGATTTTCCCAAAACAGTTATTTGTATTATAAATTAGAAACTCGTCGGATATTATTAGGTTACGCTTTATTTTACTTTCAGACGGCTGAATACTCTCTCTAGCTTTAATCTTTCCTTGCTACGGTACTAATCTTTCTTCAGTAATTAATCATTCATTGTTTTATGCTAATCGATTATTGTTCTTATTTCATGCTTTTAATTATGTCCTCAATCATTATTATTGTTGTTATTGCTTTAGTTATGAGTAGCTAATTTCCTCATCTAGGATGAAGGGGATCTAGGTTAATTAGAAAGGGGAAATTAATTAATTGCTAGTGAAATCGCATAAGTTGTCGTTTGATTATTGTTCTTCTTCTGGTTAATTAACTTAGGCCTGAGTTGTTAATTAGTGTAGCGAATTAATCCTTTCACCGACCGGGTTAGAATTAATATAGGCTGCGATAATCAAATAGATTGTATCTAATTATAGCGACCGCATGTTAGAATCGATCTATAGGGCATAATAGAGTCGACCGATCTTATGACCTTAGACAGCTTGGTAGATCTAGAAATTGATTAGTAGACCTCATATAATTGACCTAGTGAACCGTAAATCCTAGACTTTTAATATCATTGTTTAAATCTCTTTTTATTGCTCGCATTTAGTTGGTTAGATAACAAAACAAAACAAACCCCTAGAAAACGGATACCTTAGGCAATTTAAATAATTACAGACTTAACTTTTACCGCCTCCCTGTGGATTCGATATCTGTCTTACTGCTAGCTATTCTTGTTAGTCTTGAGATAGTTTTGCTTTGATTTGGTGATACGACTTTAGCCTTATCAGTGGCGACTCCGAACATCTTTCACTCATTTTGAAGACCTTCATCGAGACGAAACCGACCAATCTAAAGCGATACGGTGGAAAAGCATACCTACGTCCCCGAGCGTGGCTTTTCGAACCGTTTTACTTACACGGATTCGGCGTGCGGGTGGCTCATGTCCCCACTATCCCTCTCACGACTTATCCTTCCAACCATCGTACCACAGCTCAAATGCCGCCCAGCTCCTTTCACGTCGGCAGCAGACCACCGCCCAACCACGCGTGACGCTGACTATCGTCGAACCCACCATGCCACACTAATTAACCATTAACTAATTCAGGCATGAATCGTAATTAAAAAGGAATAAAATTTTAAAAGAAGCAAGAGTTAATTAAATCATTAATATGGGATTAAAGAATTAAATATCTGCTCTTCATTCAAATAGTCGTAACTGAAGATTTTTAAGAAGGTTAAAAGAGGGTTAAAGTTTCAACAATAGAGAGAAGATAGTGAGAATTAGGTTTGATGTTTTTAAATCAAGGGTAGACAAATGGAAACTTTGGTGTAAAAAGTATAATAATGAGTAAAAACCTACTACGAAAATATGCTACCTTAAAGATATAGCTAACTAAGATTCATTTTCGTTTTGTAAGGTACTAAATTTATTGTCTTAAATATATTTTGGCCCATTATCTAAGAGTGCACATTGGAGCTAGTTAATTAACTGTTTGGCATAAAGGAGGAGAACATAAACTAGCGTTGATCAAGAGGAAGTCAATAGCGCTCGAGATAAGAATAAAGGAGTTACCATCTGTTATTCAACCGCTTCACGCTAAGGAAGTAATTGCTAGGAAACGGTGAAGGACGCATGTATAAGGAAGCATTCACTAAGAACAAGCGACACACAAAACTCAAACAACTACAACTTAGTCTATCTTTAGATCATAGATTTTAGTCTTAGATTAACACGGTGAAACCAGCCTTCAATGAAGGTAATTAGTCATCTATCCCTTAGTTTGTAATTTAGCATCCAGAAGTACACATCTACATCTGTGACTCAAAACCTTTCAATTTAAGGTAGATCACAAAGTATAGGACTCAATAGAAAAGTAATTACGACCTCCAAAATATTTGAAGATACTGTACTTGTTTCCACTCAACACATTTACTATAGTTGATTTGAAGATAATCAAGTCTTAATCCATAAGTCCATTTTTTAACTATTAAACCCAAATTAACCCCGTCAAAACCCTTAGTTAACACAAAACAGAAAGGTAAAAAGAAAACAAATAAGAAGAGGGGAGAACGTGGGTGCTCGGCGGCAACTTCCAACTTCATTATCATCGTCATTGTCGTCCTTACATCGCCTTAGTTTTGTTAAGGAAATAGTTTTGGGAAAGATTGATTCATTCATTCAATAGGAAAACGTATACATATATACATCAATGTCTTGAGGAATAAGACTAGCGAAAATAAGGAAAGAAATACACGATATTCCTAAATACAATATATGGACCAAAACCGAGTGAGAACAAGATCCCGTAAATCTCGAGTTTCCTAATACCCCCCTCATGTTGGAGCATGGAGACGCAAAATGCCCAACTTGGACAGCAAACCATCAAAAGTTGAATGAGGTAAGGCCTTAGTGAGGAGATCAGCCAATTGATCTTTGGTATGAACGTAGCTAGTCCAAAGAAGACCACGAGTGATTTCATCACGGACAAAATGACAATCAATCTCAATATGCTTAGTACGCTCATGAAAGACTGGATTGCGGGCAAGATGAATAGCAGACTGATTATCACAATAAAACGTAACATGTGATGAGAAAGAAACACCCAACGAAGATAATAACCCACAAAGCCATTTGATCTCGCAAGTAGCATAAGCCCTGGCACGGTATTCCGCTTCAGCATAAGATTTAGATACTGTATTCTGTTTCTTTGTCTTCCACTATATCGGAGAGTCACCAAGAAAGATAAGATAAGCCATCAAAGAATGACGAGTAAGAGGGCATGAACCATAATCAGAGTCACAATAAGCACATAATGTGAAGGAACCAGATGAAGACAAGAAAAGACCTTGACCTGGACTATGCTTCACAAAACGGACCACGTTAAGGGATGCGTCCCAATGTTCAACACGGGGATTGGTCATAAACTGAGCAAGGATATGTACCGAATAGCAAAGTTCCGGCCGAGTGAGAGTCAAATAGACCAGACGGCCAACAACACGACGGTATTTAAGTGGATCACGAAGAAGTTTCCTGGAAACCAGAGAAAGATTATAGCTGGGTTCCATAGGAACAAACACGAGCTTGGCACCCAACAAGCCAACCTCGGATAACATGTCAAGCGCATATTTGCATTGGGAAATAAAAATACCTATCTTATGATGAGCCACCTCGATGCCAAGGAAGTATTTAAGAATGCCAAGGTTCTTCATGTGAAAACAAGCACTCAAATAAGCTTTAAACTTGCGAATGGCACCATCATGACTGCCCGTAATAACAAGATCGTCAACGTAGACAAGAACATGAAGAATAACCCCATCCTTAGTAAAGGAAAATAAAGAATGATCATACGGATTTTGAATATAACCGTAAGAAGACAAGGCCTTAGCCAGCTTGGCGTACCAGCATCGAGGAGCCTGATGCAAACCATACAAAGATTTACGAAGACGACAAACCTTACCAGGAACGGGTGATATGTGAAATTTATATAGTCTTTTTAGCCTCTTATTGCACGCATTTCTATGTCATTTTCATTGTTTTGTATTACTTTGGTTTGTTTTGTATCATTTGTAGGAACGGACCTCAAAGTGGTGAAATCGTGCCATATTCGTTCCTCCTAGCATGCATTTAAGGAGATGGAAGATTTAGAGAGGAAATGTTGTGCCTCGGGAAGCGTGAGGGAGTCCTTATAAGCTCACCAAACGGAGTGCAAGCTGTTTTCAGTGGCTAACTGCTCGATCGAGTGCTTTCTTGGTCGATCGAGTGGTTTTGACGGTTCAAGGTGTTCGATCGAGTCCCTGTTGAGCTCGATCGAAGTGGGCTGAATTAGAAGCTCTCGATCGAAAGCCATTTCTAGTCGATCGAGAGGATATGCTGAAGAATTACTCGATCGAGAGGTTTCAAATGCCTCGATCGAGTACTTTGCTTGTTTACACGGGTTACTAATCCGTGATTATCTTAGTTTGTTTAATAAAAACTCTTCCCCATATAAGGAAGACGTCATTAGGTTAAAAACAGATTCGAGACTATGCTTAATTACGCTACTCCTCTTAATTATTGCTGCTCTTTTCTCTTTGTGATGATTAGCTCATTCTTATTGCCGGATTCGCTTCTCTGTAATCTTTCTCTACTCTTTTTACTCAATCTAATCTTCTTTGCTCTTAATTATTTGTTCTCTAATTTATGTTTAATCATTGTCATTAATTTATGCAATTTCATTCCTTCAATCTTTTCATTATGTCTTTCTCTAGTTTATTCAATGTTGTTATTGTTTATGTCATTAGAAGCATGAGTAGCTAAATTCCCTTATGTTAGGGTTAGGGGAGCCGGGTCATTTACCGTCCCAACCAGATAAGAAACATCATGAGACGGTAAAATTGATTAATTTGAGAAGCGGTCTTTTCTATGAAGGACCTAAAATGTCGACAAAGAATGACAAATCAGACCCGGAAATCAATGTTGCTGAGCGTGAACAGTCGTCCTTGGACGAAAATATGCTGAACCCGAGAAAAGTGCTCGATCGACTCATTTCAAATGGTCGATCGAGAGGAATTGCTAAGGAAAATGCTCGATCGAATGATTCTGATGTTCGATCGAGTACTGTTGATATTGAAGCTTTCGATCGAGTGGATGATAGTCCTTGATCGATTGAAGTTGTTGATGAAAGTGCTCGATCGAAAGGGAATAGTGGTCGCTGATGATCGTGTTGAAACCTTGGCAGAAAGAAATAAAGGTTTGGAAATTCCCATCAGGGTCCCTTTCCAGAGGCGATTGCAGAACAGGAAGGCTGTACAACAGTTCGTAAAATTTGCTGATATTTTGAAGAGCCTACAAATCAACGTTCCATTAGCTGAATTGCTTACCCAGGTACCCTCTTAAATGAAATTTATGAAAGAAATATTAACGCGTAAGAGGTATATTAATGATCATGAAACGGTAGCTTTAACTGAAATAGGCTCTACCTTAGTTCAGAATAAGACACCACCAAATGCATCTGATACGGGTAGCTTTTCTATTCCATGCCATATAGGGACCCACTTGATTGATAATGCGCTATGTGACTTAGGAGATAGCATGAGTGTCTTACCATTGTCTCTCGCTAAGAGACTTGGTTTGACCAAATTTCACTGTACCAATATGATTGTGCAGATGGCCGACCGTACAATATCACGGCTCCTAAGTGTCTTAGAGGACATACCTGTAAAGATCGAGAATTATTTATTCCCGTTGACTTTGTGGTCTTAGACATCCCCGAGGATTCTTACACTCCTATTATATTAGGATGACCATTTTTATTTACTGCTTGCGCAGTAATCGATGTCGGGGGGGAAGACCCTTACTTTTCAGGTAGGTGACGAGGAGCTGATTTTGTATCAGTCAAACGTTCGTAGGGCCCCTATGTAGGTTTAACCTTGCAATGCCCTACCCTCTATAGACCCTGACACAGATTCTCCAGTTGATAATATTGAGTTTTGTGCTGCTATATTAATACCTCCGCCTCATACTGAGAGCACTATGGAGGACCATTCTGTTGTTTCCATTGTTGCAGGTATAGACAGAATGGATATTGGAGATCCCGTCGATAGAGGTACAGTGAAAACCAAGCTCAATGATGGGAATGATACGAAAGACGATGCTAAACAGAATGCCAAAGGGAAGAAGAGAGTGAAGGCGTATGTGGACGCGAACTATTCTTCCTCAACCAGTACAAGTTCAAGCTCATGGCGATCCAAGAGGACGGTCCGCGATGGTGTAGGGAACTCCTCCAGTCAGAAGCCCTCTTTTGGGCTGTTAAAGTGCTTCGGAAGATAAACGGGAAATGTCCCGTTGTAAAAACTTTGTAATTTGAATTTTTGTTAAACTTTGTAATTTAAATATTCTTCTTCACTTTTATCACGTAACAAATGTACCCAAACGGAACGTGACTGATTGTCGACAATGGTGAGAAAATAGCGGGAACCACACGCCCCATTAGCGCTATAACGGCCCCATAAATCACAATGAATTAAATCAAAAATATGAGTAGCTTTATTATCACTTAAATGAAAGGAGTCACGAGATTGTTTAGCACGAAGGCATACATCGCAAGTTTTGCTTTCAAAACAACTACCATTATTACGAGAAATAACAGATAGTGAACCCGTGATTTTTGCAGATGGGTGACCCAAACGGCAATGCCATAATTCCTCTGTGTCACAAGCTTTGGCCGAAAAAATACGAGCTCCTGAGTTGCAAACACCACACAAATAATAAAGTCCCTCCCTTTGCTCACCCGCACCAATCATCAACTTCAAGGCACGGTCCAGTATAACGCACAACTTGTGAGTAAACTGTATAGAGAGAGTCCCGTCAAGAAGAAGACTTGAGATGGAAATTAAATTGCAATGCAAATTAGGAGAAAATAAAGCATTTTTAAGAAACAAATTATGGCCAAGAACTATGTCACCACGTTTGGTGGCCATTAGAAGTTCACTGTTTGGCATCCCTACCAGACTGGATGGGATAGTAACAATATTCGTAAAATTATCAAGACTTCCTGACATATGATGGGACGCCCCGGTATCAATTATCCAAGAGTGTTTAGAGACATTACCATTAAAACGATCAGCAACTTGATGATGCGACTTATGATTGTTCCAAAGGTGAGTTAACTCATCCCATTCTGTCTTGCTAAGATTGTTCAAGTCAAGACGATCTCCATCATTCAGTGAACCACCACCTCCTGATGACGATGCACCGCCAGTAGCAACCAAGGCACGAGCAAGCTGTCTGCGGGAACTCGATGCAGCAGTACCCGAGGACCTGTTGTCGGAATCTGAACCAGGAGGAGGCCAGATGATTTGTTCGCGCGATCGATTTCCCCACCATGGCGAAAAACGACCAGTAACAAGAAAACAATTTTTCGCGATATGACCTGAACATTGACAAGCAGGGCAAACACTACAAGGAGTAGAAGAATCATCATTAGTTGGGGGTTGTTCTCTTCGCCCCCTCCCCCCTGAAGACTGGCCACGATTCCCCTGAAAGGGAGCCACAAACGCGAGAGGTTCTGCCTGTGGTTCGGGTTTTAGGCTGAAAAGAAGGACACATACCTTCTTCTTGAATAAGCATGTTATAAACACGATTTATAGAAGGCAAGAGTTCCATACCAAGAATCTGAGACCGTATCACAGCGAAAGAGGAATCGAGACCCATGAGAAATTCGCGAGCGCGAGCATCATTCCTTTGTTGTAACAGCGTTTCCGTCATCCTACACTTGCACCTAATACACGTACAATAGGGAGTAGGATCACATTCACGCAAGTCATCCTAGATCCGCTTGAGACGACCATAATAAAGCTGTATTGATTCCGTAGAGCCCTGTTTACATGCGTTAATATCAGTAGTTATTTGATAAAGATGAGAGGCATTACCAATGGCGAATCGCTGCTTGAGTTCGTCCCAAAGATTCCTGGCGATATTGTTGAACGAAATAGTAGATTGTAAGTCTTTTTCGATGGTGTTCATAATCCATGTGACCACCATGGGAGCATTGACCGCCCACCAGGTTTAATTTCGTCCGAAAAGCAGCAGGTTGCTTAAGCGTGCCATCGATGAAGCCAACCTTATTCTTAGCGAGAAGCGCTAATTGCATAGATTGTGCCCATTCATCGTAGTTTGGTCATTCAAGAACTACCTGATGGATGCGAAGACCCGGACTATCTGACTGGTAAAGCGCATAAGGAAACGAAGATTGCAAAGCATCGTCATTCTTTTTATTATTATTAGGCGCCATCATAGCCGAAAAAAATTAAAGAGGAAAAATTTAACCTAGCTTGATACCATGTTAAGGAAATAGTTTTGGGAAAGATTGATTCATTCATTCAATAGGAAAATGTATACATATATACATCAATGTCTTGCGGAATAAGACTAGCAAAAATAAGGAAAGAAATACACAATATTCCTAAATACAATATATGGACCAAAACCGAGTGAGAACAAGATCCCGTAAATCTCGAATTTCCTAATAAGTTTCGTCTTTATCGGCTAAATTATTCAACGTAAACATACGCCTCTTTTTAACATAGCAATCAGTTTGAATTCATTTAAAAGTCGAGTTTTCGGCGTTGGGTTGTGGGGGCGTCTAGAGCTCAATGGTGGCTAAGTTAAGGAGGAGATGTTAATGGATTCTAAGGCGTCCACTGTAGAGATTGATAGGCTGGCCGCTGCCAGTCGTACGCATAGGAAGGTCAGACTGCCTCTGTTTTGGTGCGGGTTTCAGCGAAGCTTCGTAGAGTGTGTCACGTAGGAGTTAAGTCATTGTACAATACTGATGTGGTGAGTTGTTTTTATGGCGGGTCGCGTAATTATGATAGTTTCGGGCCAAATCATTACCGTCGTGGTGACGTCGTAGGCTGCCCCTGTTTTGACCGTGTCTGTGGGGGTGTCTGTGCTATGGTGATGGTGCTGGCCGTGAGTGGTTTTTGGGTTGGCAGGAGGTTCGTGCGTGGTTGACCGGAGAGGATGTTATATTGATTATTAAGTTGTGTAGATTCGGAAATTGCAGAGAAACGTTTCTAAAGCTAACATCATCGTTTTGGATTGCTACTATGTGCTAGTAAGGTAAGGGTAATTCATGCTAACTACTCGGTAGTACCGACTACAAGTACGGAATATTAATTAGCATATTGATTGATTAGGCACGAATTTGAGTTTTAATGGAAGGGCCATCTACTTACTTTTGTGCCTGGTACACTACTTGTTTCCTTTTCTGTGTAAGTGATCACATTCAATTTAGGAGCTCAAGTTGGCCACGGACCACCGATCACGGTCCGGTGCTTGAATGTTGCCGAGGGATGTTCTCACAACAGTCACAAGTGTGTCAACATAAGAGACACAATATCCATCGTCCCAAGTTTGCTGCGAATATTGTCGTAAATGACACTATTAAATGGAATAGGTAAATAAGAGCATTCGGTGGGAAGCTAATCTCCCCATATGCCCTCTCCCTCCTTAAATGGGGAACCCCATTATTGCACACACCCTCCCAACAAATGGGGCTCCTCTATTTGTAGGGAAGGTCCTCAAAGAAAAAGTAAGGTCTTTTGAGTTGCTTTTGGAAGGCGCCCAAATTTTTGGGTGTAAAATAATATTCTTCGGGAACCCCATTGTTGCATAGATGTAGATATAAATTGGGGAGGGTAAATGGAAAAATTAGTGGAAAATGGGGTGGACGAATAAGAGAAGGAAAGAGAAAATATGGAGAGCCTCACCTTTACGGATGCTCTAAATAACCGGTATAAAGTGGGTAATAATTTCTCTTCTTTTAGTTTAGGGTTTTACTAGGTGATACCTCCCTTTTTTTCAAAACATCATCGGAAAATGCACGCGGTGCCCTTGAACTTTGATGTTTTGCCCGAAATACCCAATTTTTTTATCCGGAAAACTTTAATAGGCTATAACTCGTATTTACGAGCTCAGAAAGTGACGATTATTTTTTCAAATTGATTATCTTCTCGAGATCTACGAATTGAAAAAAAAATTGTCGAGTTTGGAATTCGTGACCAAGAGATATGGTCACTCAAGTTTGTTCGGTAAAAAAAACTTTGACGTACAAAAACTCCTAGCCACGGGATCCAAATACGACAATTTTTTTTTTTCAAATCGTAGTTCTCGGAAAGATAATCAATTTGAAAAAAAAAATTATCACTTTCTGTAGATACCCAGTATCTGTCGAGTTTCCAACAAACACCCGATGATTATCAGACTACAACATGCTTAGGAATCACAGCGTTTGATCGACAGTTTTGTACAACTATACGTTGGCAAACTTAAAACGATTTCGAAAATAAAATATTTCAAAACTATTCAAAATTTCCTGGAGTGTTTAATGCATGACGACAGGGTCACAATGACACTAATTAGAGTCAAAACCGACACCGGACCAAAAACCGACTCAAAATTCAAATCCCGACTCAAAATTCAAATCCCGACTCCAACAACGAGTCAAACCGAGTCAAACACAAAAAACAAACTTTTCAAATACTTCCATGTTAAGGTTTCCCGGAATCCTTAGTTGTCAAGTACAAATTAAGTTCATCCAAAACCTAGGATAGAACAAATCATGATTACACTTGCGTGATATTGACAAGACACCTCGAAAACGCGCGAAATGGCTCGCACCTCTTCGAGCACCCCATGCGGCCACGTCGCTCAAAACGCACACAACCACCCATTTTTCTACAAATACCCCTCAAATGCCACCATTTGAGAGTTACGCTAGCGTCCGCAGCCTCACCCCTCTCCTAAAATTCTAGACTCGACTTCTCAAGTCACAAACCGACACGTGTTTACGACCTACCGATCGTAAACACAAGCCTTACACATTGTTTGGTACCGTAATCGTACATTAAATCACTTGACCGACCATCTCAACCACTACACCATCACTAAACTTAAAACACTCTTTTTACATTGCTAAAACGGTTTTCAAACCGAGTTTTCCGACTAAACAAGTTGATACACTTTCGTCGATTTCTCGTCTCAAGCCTAGCATGTAAGTATGAGGGTATAAAAATCCTCTTCTATCATGTTTTTCATTTGTTTCATGACTATGACATGCTAAAACATGTATAACATGGTCCAAATATGGGATAAATGAGCCAAAACCGGATTTTTGGTTGAGGCAGGGGCTGCTTGTGTAGCAGCCAGGCTCGCACCTAAAACCCCCTCCTCAGCCTAAATCCAACCGTGTTTGGTCTCTTCTTCCCCTTTATTTTCATTTCATATTTGTAATCGGTTTTCACCATTTCAAATATTTCAAACCATTTTTATGACAAATTTTTAACCATAAAAACATTTTCACCCTTGGTTCCTAATACCATGACGGTTTAATCCGTGTTTCGGTGATAATATTTGGTTAATTACATTTTAAAAGATATTTTAAAACCTTTTATTTCATTTCTTTACATTTTGAAAGGTATTTTAAAACCTTTCTCATTTCTTTACATTTTCAAAACAAATGTATTAGTCATAAACACAAAATCATCCTTGGTTCTACATACCATGTCGGATTTTAACCCGAGTACGATGATGAACATTGATTAATTACAAACAAATGAACTTAAAACAATTAGTTCATAATCATTTTCAAAACTATTCATGTCAAGCTTGCAAAACCGAACCCGACATCGAATATTGTCAAAACAATGACAATTATTCAAGTCTCGTTCTTCATATCAACACAAAAGCGGCCTAAACGGTCTTTTCAAATCAAGACGGGTTTAAACACCCACTTTTCAACACATTTTACGAACTTTTTCAATGATCAGAAGACGTTCTTCCATCGTCTGTTTATCTGCGCCTAAACAGGCCACCCTTTTTTCCATTTTCAAACTAGGGCAGACCCACTTGCATCGCCCGACGACTCGCGCCTCCTCTGGCTGCCTGGTGCAGGGTCTGTTTCATTCCAGCATTTGTCTAGGACGATCCCGACTTCGGTTAACTCGAATACAGGACGGATCAGATGACAAATCTGCCCGTTTTACATCATATTTTCAAAACGCCTTACTAAGACAAATGGATCACGTTCTGCACCATAAACCTAACTCGGTAAATGGATGTTTAATTTCCGTCTTGCATGCGAATCAACATTAAATCCAACTCAACATCAAATACTTGATATTTGAATTAAACAACCGACATAGAAAGCTCACATGTTAGGTTTAAACTCGTGGATGCGCATTCATGCATTTACCCGTTTTATCAACTTTTGCATTTAACTAATCAAGTTCGATCAGTAGAGGCCGCTACCGTGGGCGGGATTCGGTGTCCGATTATAGGGCTTCCCAATACGTACCTTCACCTCTTACTCAGAAACTTTGGATAGTGGATGACCTTATCCAGGGCGTACGAGAGTCATTCTAGAGATAGGATGCTAAAGAGGGACGATTCCTTATCTTTAGTACCTATGTCAAACACCGATTTTTGCCTTGGTTAACCTAGATAAAGTGGATTCGAACGGGTTCCAAGCATCCCACAAATGCTTGGTGGCGACTCCGAACATCTTTTGCATCGTGTCGAGACCCTTGCTGAGACGAAACCGACCGATCTAAAATGATCCGGTCGAAAGCATTTCTTACGTCGCCGAGCGTGGCTTTCAAAAAGACCGTTGTCATGTCCACAGATCGGTTGGGCATTCGCAGGTAGGCCCATGTCCACAGATTGGCGACTCCGCTGGGTAAAACTAGGACACTTGTGTCTTTGTGATCCCTAGATGGTGAGACTCGAATGAGGTCTTGGTTGAAATGCATTAATTGATATTACGGTCATAGTCGGGTTCCTTGTCCGGGCCCACAACCTAAACCTTTTCGGCCAATTGGCTCGTCTTGTCGGCGTGAGTTTCCTTATCCCCGCGTTTTGAATCCCAATTGATTCAAGCATGCCATTGACGTTACACATTTATGTTTCGTCAAAGAGCTTTCATCACCTTCGAGCAAGAGGCTAGGGTACCCTCCTTACACATTTTGTTTGGATTGGTATCCCTCTCGAAAATCGGGGTTTGATTGCTTGGTGTGTAACCTACCCTTTTAAGCCAATACCCGTGTCAGCATTATGCATAATATAATGAAACTGTGAGTTCTTATGTGTTATGTGATCATAAGTCCTTCCGTGTTGTTTCAAAAACACCCTTTTGCGCCGTTATAATGGCCATTTCAAACCTCGTTCTTTCGCCGACCGTTGCGTTTCAAAATAACACGCCTTTCTAGGCCGTCGTAATGACGATTTTCAAACCCGGTTTTCTACAACAATTTCAACACGCCTTTCTAGGCCATCGTAATGACGGTTTTTAAACCCGGTTTTCTACAACCATTTCAACACGCCTTTCTAGGCCGTCGTAATGACAATTTCCAAACCCGGTTTTCTACAACCATTTCAACACGCCTTTATAGGCCGTCGTAATGACGATTTTCAAACCCGGATTTCTACAACCATTTCAACACGCCTTTCTAGGCCGTCGTAATGACGATTTTCCAACCCGGTTTTCTACAACCATTTCAAGAACACCTTTTTACGCCGTTATAATCGTCGCGTCAAGACACGGATTTTAACCCGTCTCGCACCGACAATGGCTCTTTCAAAACCTGAGAAAGGCACACACCCCTTTTTCGAGACATTTTTAAAATCCCGAGGACCATACACCGGCCCCGAGACTTTGTCAAACATTTCAAAACCCGATTTTCAAAACATACGCTTTTGAATTTCAAAAACCATCACTGGAAACAACACATTGTTTTTCGAGCCGACTCAAACTCAAACCGACTTTTGAAAACAAACTTAAGACAACTCTTCAACTGACCGACTTTCGGAGATCCCTATTCTTCGGAAGCCGTCCGTAAAGCGACGAACGAACTTTTTGAAAATCTCTATTTTCGAAAACTTCTGTCCACCACTCCAATTCCGCCTCGTGTCTATCGAGTCGAACCAAGCGTACTTATGGGTCTTTACTTATGAGTCGTCTCACCACGAGACTCATCCAACGGCGTCACGCCACTACGTTGGACGCGAGTCAAAGTCTGGTCAACACCGTCACATTATAAATCGAGTCAGCGCCGAGGCACCACACACGGTTTACCTCGTCTTGTTGAGTCTGATCTTTGTTCCGTCCTTTGTGTTTTCTGCGTTTAGTCATTAAATTGTGTCGGATTGAGATGTAATGTGAGCCGTTTTGCTGCCTCAGAACCATGCCCCCGTCTTCAACTTCATCCAACAACAACAATGACAACAGAGATGTTACGACTGATCAGCTAGCCAGCCTGCTCACTGCTCTTAAGGTCACCTTAGACCGTGTCGAAGCCCGTATCGACACCCTGGAAAACAAGGAAACTGGAGAACACAACACTCCGCCTTTGACCAAAACTGAGAAAAGGCTCAAACTCTTGAAAGAACAACTCCTAGCCCGGGGTAATAACATCCACCTCGAAAACAATCGAAGATTCGAGCCTGTTGGGGATCAACTACCCGATAACTTTACCTTGACCGATGTACCCAAATTCAAGGGAGTGGAGGACCCACTCAATCACATTCGAGCTTTCAAAGACTACATGGCCATAAAGGGAGTCAAACAAGAACTCTTTACCCGGATCTTTCCATCATCTTTGGAGCCGATCCCTTGTCAATGATACTACTCCCTTGACCCGAAGAACCTTACTACCTGGGATGAGGTCGCGGTTGCGTTTGCTAAACAGTATGCCGACAAGGTCGAAATCTAAGCCAATACCCGTACTCTTGAGGTCCTGACTCAGAATGATAAGGAAGGATTCACGGAATTCATAACCCGTTGGAGGGGGGTAAGCACCCAATTGGTCAGTAAGCCAAGTGAATCAAGCTTGGTGGAGAAATTCGTCAACAATATCCGCCCATTGTATGCCAACTTGCTGAGATACCAAAACATCAAAACATTCCAAGACCTACAAATCCTTGGAACTCGCATTGAAGACTGTTGGAATAAGTGTCCTCCGACAATAATGCGATCACAACTGTCGATCATAATGATCACATGTTTAAATCTCATTTTAAGAATACATGTGGGATGTAATATTTTACAGTCAACTGGTCCACACATATCGGTAATGATTGGCTGACTAGAGTTTGACATTACTGTCGTGCGATGGTGGTGATCAGTTGATCCCCTTAGGTCATACCTAAAAGGTGACGCTCTTAATTGATTATTTAATTAATCGTATGCTGATACGAGTTAATTAAATTGCTTAAAATTGACGGATGATTTTGTGAGTAAAGTTAACGTGTCTTATTGTAATTCGATTAAATTAGATACGGTCTAAGTAATCGAATTGTTTTATTACTTAAAATTATTGTTTACGAAACAATTGAAATTGAATGAATATTTTATTATAAATACAAGACGTTGTGATTTATAATTGATAAACCGTTTTGGTACAAGTAATTACGAATTACTAGTCGATTTTGTATATGACATATTTTATGAGTATGTTAATTTTTAATATGTTAAAAATACATTACAATTTCACATGTCAAGTAACATGTCACATATGTCACAATTGACAAATGACAAAATAAAATGGACCTTCCATTTTATGTTATATGTACCGAAACTATGGAGGGGATTATGGCTGATATTGTGTTGATTATTTTGAATAAGAAAATAAAATGATTACCCACCTAATACTAGCCATGCAAACCTATTTTCTTGGGAAGAAAATGAGCATAATGCATTGGCCTAAAAACCTCCCTTCCACCCGGTTTTTCATAGAGAAAAAACAAAAGAGTTTTCTCTTATTTTTACACTACATGTATTGATATTCTTGTAGTGTAGTATTCATTCATTCAACTCTCTACAATTTGTGAAACATTTTAGAGAAAGAAAAACCACAAAATTCTCTCCTCTAAACCGAAATAGAGGAGAACAAAATAAATATTTTGGGTCAATTTTTAAGCTAGATTAATAATATTACTAGTAGATAATATTATTAATTATTAAGAGTAACACCTTGGGTATATGCTTTTGGGAGAGGTTCTAATTTTAACATTGTTCATCCATTGTTGGAAAGCTCAAGAACTAACAAGAAGGAGATCTTGTTGGTGCCCAAAAATCTGAAACCTCAATGTAAGAAGTGACGGTTTCTTCTCTATTTTGTTTTATGTTTGCATGCATAAGATCTTGTATTTATTTTATGACTAAATAAATTAATCCATACATGAATATGTAAATTAAAAGATTAAAGAATCTAACAAGCGGTATCATGAGCCTTAGGTTGTTTGCATGCAAATCGGTTTATAGTTTTTCCGAGTTATAAGATTAACATACAAAACTAATTAATTTGGATTTATGAAGATAAACCTAAAAATAACTTTGCATGTTAAAATTTTCTGATCCTAAGTGATTTTTAGGACATTTTGGTTTATTTATGGATTTTATTGTTCATTTTATATATTATTGGCATTAAAATGTGATTTTTATGATAAAAATGTCATTTTTGGACGAAAAATAGATAAACTTCGAATTTTTCAGTGGTTTTTGGATATGTTTCACTTATATTATCTACTGATGGCCTGTAAATTTTCATATTAAAATAAGTTGTTTTGCTCGAAATATGAATTTTATAAGTTAAAATCGTATTTAAATGGGTAAATAGGTTAATATGAGTTATATTTCGAATCTGGTCATGAAAATTTAGTATGTTGTCACATGCAATTTTACAAGATGTGTGTAAAATATTCGGCTATAATGAAGTCTTTGTGCATGATTTATGAAGTTTTTGATGAAAAATCACATAAATAGTGACTATAATTAGTAATAATGCTAAAACATACTTCATGACTAAAGGAAAAACGTCACATGTTGCATTTTATCATATATTTCAGATCTGAAAGTGAAAAGTTGATGAAAATAATTTTTCTCATATTTTTATGGTCATAATTGTTAAAACCGATAAACCGCAACATTGTTTTTCTTCATAAATTTTCGAAATTTTTAACCTAAGTTTTGAATATTATGAGTGTCATGGTATTTTTCCAGAATTTTCATGAGTTTAAATTTCAAATTTCGAAATTATTTGAAATTTTTATAATTTAATTTGAAGTTTATAGCATAATTTTGTATTTTTGGGTCCATTTATGAACAATATTAAGAAATCAAGTTTAATTATTGTCAAAATGTTAGTGGAGACTAATTTTTGAGTCCTAAGATGGTTAGGGTAATTAACTTGTACATAAATATGTTATGTAATTATTGTGATTTTAACAAGTTATAATCACGCAAATCCATGAAAATCGATAAATATACGATATTGGCTCTTAAAAGGCGATTTAGCATAAAATCTAGCATGTTCATACATATTATAATGCTGCATTTTATTTATGATTGTCATATTTTAATTTTATGTAATTTTTGAATTATGTAATTTTACTTAGTATGGCCTTAGTTTTAATTGGTATTACCCGAAATGTATGGGAATATCGATTCGGTTGTAATTATTGTGATCTCGTATCACCGTTTTTTAATTTAATAGATTTATTTTTAATTACAAATGTATAATAGGAAATTATGTAATTCATTTTGTAATTTACTTATTCCGGAGTTCCTTGAAGACGGTACCGTTCGAGAAGGCGATTCATCAAAGAATGTGTTGCCTCGAGATGCATGCCAAGACCGAAGATCAAGGGACCAAATGAGTTGGTTTCCGAATTTGTAATAGTTTATTAGATTTACTATTTTAGGAAGGTCATACTAGGATTTGTTTTATGCTTTGCATTTTATTTATATGTTGCATGCATCGCTAAATCGCCATAACTAAACATGCATTTTATATCGAGTTTTTCGACCGTGTCAATTACAATTATCGTAGTTCACCGCTTTAGTTCACTTAAAACGTGATAGATAATAAATTGACATGACCTCTCGCTAAAATAAAAAATTGAGACTTAGCCTTACCAAAAACTAGAAACCATGAAAACCTATTTCGTGAGGGAGTGCGCTCGGCCACACCGGGATACAAACCTTGTTACGTAGGGGAAGTGGGTGATAAATGTCTATCCACCGAATTCATATTGATGAGGGATGAATCGGCTACACCGTGCCCAAGTTAATGTGGATTTGGATCATGGACACATTTATTCGAAATTTGGGTTGAACTCAACAAAAGTTTTCTCGACCATAGCCGGATGTATTTTGGGCTAAAGATAAATATTAATGTAATTTTATCGACCAAGAGTTCTAAAAGTAGATTCGACTAAAGAGTTAATCCACCGAGTTATATTGATAAGGGATGAATCGGCTACACCGTGCCCAAGTTAATATGAATTTGGATCTTGGAATCATTTATCATAGTTGGGTAGAGGTCACTATGTAAATGCTTTACTTGTTAAATTATTTACAAGTATTATTATAACGATAAATATTTTGTTTTCATTATTCCATTAATCATATTGTTCTAATTCTTTACCTCAAATTATATACGATATCATTTCGATTTTAGTTCAAATCTCCATTAAAACATCGTAACTAAAGACAAAATTTGAATTTTCTTCTAAAAACCTCGTATTATCCATTGTAAGGATCTCTTGTGAAGTATATAAATAAAAGTCATTCGTGATCAAAAGGGTTTTTGATTCTTGACTAACATATCTACTTACAATGAATTGTTTCTCATATGCTTAATTGAGTTAAGTACTTTGAAACGTTACATCATTTTGGTAACCAGATTTGTTGGAAATCAAAATTGACCAAAATACCGCTACCACTTCAATGAAAGTTTTAAGACTAAACAAATAAATTGATGAGTAGTCTTCATGAAATTCAATTTTGCTTCTCTAAGCAAAGACTCATTGAAATTAGTGGGAGCATTCTCTTAACCGTTAAGAAAAGGACGAGGTTCAAAGAAGTAAAATTAGAATAGAATTGATACAAGGTAATGTTAAAAGTAAAGTTATTAAGAATAACGATACTAAACCTATCAATCACGACCAATAAAGTTTCCATTGTCTTAATTGTTGGACGCTAGAAAGGAAACTACCCCAAATTATTGAAGAATAAGCAAGTTAGTTGTGGGACATCTAATGGGACCTTCTTCTTTAAATGTTTATTCGATTAACATAAATTTTGCTAGTACTACTTCGTCAATACTAGAAACCGGTGGTGGTTTTCATCATTGTATTTGATACATAGGATGATTAGAATATGACGACTGGCAACAATGATGTCGAGAGATAGAGTCATTGTGTCCTCAATCTATTTTTGGGTTTATATTTATACCTTAATTATGACTATTAAGTGAATAAACTCTAAATAAGAATATAAACTTGTTAAGATACAAAAGAGGTTTCACTTTTGTGACCCTATACACCATGATTTGATGTATGGGTAGCCCATTATCAAGGTGAATATATACTAAACCAAACTAGAATGATACATCATGTAGATGATGCAAGACTCAAATTGGTAACCCAAGATCAAACCTTAAATTCCGGAATGATGAACGCAAAGAGTTAGCGAGTACTCTTGGAACCATTAGATTGTTAATCTTATGGTATATGCATATCTTGTATTCGAAGCAAGATGTCTCGTGTCTTTTGGTTGAAAAGGAGATCGATGTTGTAAATCATTGATTCAGAATAGGTTGATCATTTTTTTTACCAACGATTTAAGTTGACACTAATGTGTTCACTTAATAAGGTACATAGAGAAATCTTTGAAGAAGTTCAAAGAGTTCCAGGAATCACGATTTAGTCGTGATGGGATTATCTAAGTGAAAACTTTGATATAAGCCAAAGGATGTGTGATATAGTATCACAAGTTAATCTCTCCTAGCACACATTATGGGACAAGGTGTGGCTAGATATAGAAATCAAACCCTGTTCGATATGGTTTGGATTTTATTCAAGTTACCTTGAGTTACTTGATCTAATTTTGGGGATTTTATCATTTTGTCTAAGTTGTTTTTCCACTAAATCTAAACGATTCATATGAGATATGAAATGGTAGAGTACCATGCTTGTAAGTTTTCAAAAGAAACAAATGCTCATTTTTCCTTATTATAATCACGAGTACAACAGGTTTGTGGCTCGTGAAGCTGTCTTTCTAGAATACATGTTTATTTCTAGAAGACCAAGTGGGAGAAAATATTCAAGAGCCACAAAAGAATGTTATGTCGCAAGAAACTGGTCTTTCTTGGCTACATGAGACGTTTTGTGTAAGACGTTGTTTCTTCAAAACCTAGGAGGTTAAAGTCATCACTTGTTGAAGATGATGAATTGGTGTTACTTTTAGAAAGTAAAGAGCTTACAACTTACAAAGAAATTGTTTGATTCAAGTTACTTCTGGAAAGTAATAAATATATGACTTACATGAGAATGTTTAAGTCACAACTCAATACAAGGCTTAGAGCCATGAAAATCCAAAATAAATTCCAAGTGAATTGTTAGATATCAAAGCTTGATTGGTGGCAAAAGGTTTTGCACTAGTTGAAATGCTTAAGTCTATTTGGATCTTCTTACGAATTGTGTTTCATTATGTCATATATAGCGGGTGAATCTAAACCCCACTTCTTCAATTAGAAGGAATATATTCAATACATATATTGAGTTTTGTAGATTCTTGCAATCCTAAGATAATGTGAAACTTAAGAGAGGGTCTTAAGTAGGACATCAATGAGTTGGAATCAATGTTTTGATCATATTATAAAAATTTTCTCAATAGGTTGAGAAGTTGTGTTTATACATGGAGTTTAGTGGGAGTTACGGAAATTTTAATTAGTCTTATATGTGGATAACATATTGATCATTGAGAATGATTTAAGACTTTTAGAGTAATATAATACATCTTTAATATCCGGTTTTATGGAGATAAATCCACGTGATATTAGCGTCAAATAAGAAGTCTTATGTTGATAAGATTCATGACTAATTCAATCGAGTTGAACATATTTGATTGATTCCATTTGCTTCCGCTGCCGGATCAATTAAATGAGTAATGATGTATAACACTTCATATACTTTGAGTATGATAAATTGTTTCAAAATCGAATTTAAGTAATAGTTACCAAGTAGCCATATAGATTATTCTTAAGTGCTTGAGGAAGCATTAAGGATGGAAAGTTAAGTGTTTTTTATGCAATTAACTAATTTGTGTAAGGGTGTTACACGAATGACAATTGAGATTGCGAAAGGTTTCAGACAAAACCATATTTAAAACACGTGAAGATGGTTAAGGAACCATTGTGGCTATGTTATTTAAGAAAAAGATTTGCTAGAATCGTTCTAGGCAATAAAGAACAATGAGAGATATTTACAACGGAAATTGAGTACACTTGCAATCATGAGATGTGCAAGAAGGATGAGTCCCGCACACTGTGAAAACAGTGGGAGCTATTCTAAGGCTAGAGGGCCTATGTCTAGATTGGATCTAGACACGTACTCAGAAAGTTTTGTAATGCAAATGTATACATTACAAAGGAAAGCGAGTATGTAGTAAGGTTGAGTAAGGTACAAGAAGTTGATAAAACGTACTAACCAAAGCCTTCTCATTTCAATTGCATTGAGATGAACAACTACATATAAGATGAAAATGGATCATAAAAATATGAAATAGTAATCAGGTATTGACTATTCATATGTGATAATCACATTTGTCGTTCGAGTTTTTAAAATCTAAAAACTCCTTTTATACTTTGTTACATCCAAACGGGTTGTAGATACAATATTGAACCCCGTTAAAGTGAACCCGGATTAACATGGTATTTGACCATAGTCACTTGTATGAGGTGACGTCTCGAAGTGACTAGAGTGGGATACGACTGATGGCAAGTTCAAGTGCCATAGAGTCATGTGAGATGACTAGTCGATCACATAGGCAGACTGTTAGGAATACTTTGTCGGGCCTTATGACCGCTTATAGAGTTCTGGAAAATTTATATAGCCTGGTCGTGGCGAGAGCTACTATAGTATTCTAATGAGTCGATTCTTTTGACTAAAGACTGTTCGCCTAAGGTGGCATAGTTTCAGATTAACTTTGATTTATGTTACTGCGACCTTCGTAAATGGGGTCAAATGGGCATATTTTGGGTTATGATTGCTGTGGCTAGTCGAAGGGAATAGTGCGATAGGAATTGTCCACCCCCTTGTCAGGGTTAAAACAATATCTCAGGGCCACTCGAGGAGTAATGAACTGGAAATGCGTGGCCACGCTCATAAGGTATCTATGGTAGATAACTCCGGTCAATCAGTTATTCTCCAGATCGAGGAAACCACTCTCGATATGATCACTTGCAAGTACGACCTGAAAGACACCTTGCATTGAGTGGGAGATAGTAATAGGACAAGAGAATTGGTGACGCACACTTGTCGAGGACAAGTGGGAGATTGTTGGAATAAGTGTCCTCCGACAATAATGCGATCACAACTGTCGATCATAATGATCACATGTTTAAATCTCATTTTAAGAATACATGTGGGATGTAATATTTTACAGTCAACTGGTCCACACATATCGGTAATGATTGGCTGACTAGAGTTTGACATTACTGTCGTGCGACGGTGGTGATCAGTTGATCCCCTTAGGTCATACCTAAAGGGTGACGCTCTTAATTGATTATTTAATTAATCGTATACCGATACGAGTTAATTAAATTGCTTAAAATTGACGGATGATTTTGTGAGTAAAGTTAACGTGTCTTATTGTAATTCGATTAACTTAGATACGGTCTAAGTAATCGAATTGTTTTATTACTTAGAATAAATTATTGTTTACGAAACAATTGAAATTGAATGAATATTTTATTATAAATACAAGACGTTGTGATTTATAATTGATAAACCGTTTTGGTACAAGTAATTACGAATTACTAGTCGATTTTGTATATGACATATTTTGTGAGTATGTTAATTTTTAATATGTTAAAAATACATTACAATTTCACATGTCAAGTAACATGTCACATATGTCACAATTGACAAATGACAAAATAAAATGGACCTTCCATTTTATGTTATATGTACCGAAATTATGGAGGGGATTGTGGTTGATATTGTGTTGATTATTTTAAATAAGAAAAAAAATGATTACCCACCTAATACTAGCCATGCAAACCTATTTTCTTGGGAAGAAAATGAGCATCATGCATTGGCCTAAAAACCTCCCTTCCACCCGGTTTTTCATAGAGAAAAAACAAAAAAGTTTTCTCTTATTTTTACACTACATGTATTGATATTCATGTAGTGTATTATTCATTCATTCAACTCTCTAAATTTGTGAAACATTTTACAGAAAGAAAAACCACAAAATTCTCTCCTCTAAACCGAAATAGAGGAGAACAAAATAAATATTTTGGGTCAATTTTTAAGCTAGATTAATAATATTACTAGTAGATAATATTATTAATTATTAAGAGTAACACCTGGGGTATATGCTTTTGGGAGAGGTTCTAATTTGAACCTTGTTCATCCATTGTTGGAAAGCTCGAGAACTAATAAGAAGGAGATCTTGTTGGTGCCCAAAAATCCGAAACCTCAATGTAAGAAGTGACGGTTTCTTCTCTATTTTGTTTTATGTTTGCATGCATAAGATCTTGTATTTATTTTATGACTAAATAAATTAATCCATATATGAATATGTAAATTAAGAGATTAATGAATCTAACAAAGACGACCTCCGAAAGGGTGTCCTAGCCATAACCACCGGTAGAGGCTACCAAGGATCTACATCAATCGGATCTCGCCCCTATGGTCAAACAAACAAAATTGATGAGGTCAACCTCCTCGAGCCAATCGCGAAAAGAGTTGAGCGCCCTCAGAGAGTGTTCACCAACCTAGGGTTAACTTATGCAAGCGCCCTAAAAAGGCTTATGGACCTAGGGAAACTACAACCAATTAGACCCACTCCGGATCCATCTGATGCTAAGAAAACCTGTTTCTGGAATCCCAATGCCTACTGCCAATACCACCAAGGGAAAGGTCATGACACAGAAGCCTGTTTTAAGCTCAAACACATCATTCAAGACATGATCGAGGAAGGGGAATTGTCTTTGCCTCCACCAACAAAGTCAAACAACAAGACAAACCCTTTGGGAATCCATGCCATCTCCGATGATGAGCCAACCCTAGATTGCTCATACCTCATCTTACCAAGTGATGACGAGGTGAATGCCTTGGAGAAGGATGCCTCGGATGGGGTATTCGTATTCAGCGCCGCAACCATGCTTGCCATGTTCCAACAAGTTGAGGAGGCTATAGCCAGTCTCTTAGAAAGGATTACTCGACTTGACGACGCTTACCACTGATTGATTTTCAATCCTCCAACGTCGCGCCTGAGGGAGGGTCCCCCAAACACCCAAAACTACCCTCACCAGGAAGGATTGCTCCCGCGACCATTCTGGCACGCATCCCACCATAATCAACCTCACAATGATCAACCCCACAATAATAAACCTCACAAAAATTACCCTCACAAGAATTACCCCCACAAAAACTTCCCTCTCAAAAACTACCCACCGAGGAATACCTCTCTAAGGTACCCTTGAGATCCCAAAATCAGTGGTATCTGGAGAGACGACGCGGAGGACGTCTATGTGGTTCCGGGAAAAGGGAAACAAGCAAAATAAATCAGTCACCTTACCCGGTCCGGACGCCCCTATCAAAACCCGGACACTTCAACAGTCATTCCGACGAGGATTGACCAGGTTGTCCCGGACGTGGACACCCAACCCAAGACTCCCGAAAACTCGATCCTTAAACAACTGCAAAAAGCAAAAGTCGAGATTTCAATTTGGCAACTGATTGCTACATCCTTCGAACATCGGCAAGCTCTACTACAAGCCTTGGGAAAATTGACAGTTCCCTCTACCTTCTCTCCAGAAGAAGTTGTGGCTCACATGACAAGGAATATCCCCGACCTGAACAACCCGGTCATCTTCTCTGATAAAGGTATCCCTCCATTCGGAGCCAACCATAATCTGGCCCTATACATTACTGTACAATGCCTTAAAAAGAATGTGCCTATGGTTCTATTGGATGACGGATCTGAGGTTAATGTCATTCCCCTAAAGACGGCTCATAAACTGGGTATCAAAGAAGTTTATTTGGTCCCAACCAATCAAGGGGTATGCGCCTATGACGGCACTCGTCGTAAGTGATACCCGTCGTTGTGAGTACCAAAAATAATATATATAAACCTATTAAAACTAACAGAAGCTAGTGGTAACAGGGTCGAACCACAGGGAGGCGAATGTAATTAATAATTGTTTAATTTTAGTCTTAAGGTAACAATGATGTGGGGGTTTGATTTGAATTGGTCTACAGCTAAAGGCAATAAAAGACAATAAACTAAATAGACGGATAAAACAAATATTAAAAGGGGTGCAAGGATGGTCGGTTCACTATAGTTTCAGCGGCTAGGTAGGTCTAAAACAAATCACGAGAGTCGGGAAAATAAGAGGTCCTCTCGGTCCACTCCTAACAAGTAGCATCTTTCGATCTCGCTACAGGTCCCTAATATCACTAGTATTGACTCTCGTCCTGAAAAGTGACTAAAGATTCTAAACTTTACCTATCTGTCGATCTTAGCATAGTTTAGTCATTTTAATTGGTAGTCTAACAACTTTCCCTATCTTTCGATCTAATGGGTCAGTCAAATACTAAGCATTCAACTAGTCGCATGCATTCAATTCGTCAAATGTAATAATTAAAACAATTAAAACAAAACACAACTCACGTGGCCAGTCGATCGACCAGGGAACCCAGTCGATCGACCGGCGTGCGATTTAGGTCATACCAATTTTAATGCCGCCTAACCTACAGATCCCCTACATCCTAGCACAATATATTTAGCTACTCATACTAGGAATGATAACAACAATAAAATTGACTAATAAAGCAGAAGAATTCGTAATTAAAACAGCTAAATAAACGATTAACATAAATGATAAATTGGCTTCGGGAAACTGATCTAGCAATTCTATATCTATGAATGAAAGCAAAATAACTGAATAAAAACAAGGGAGTACCGTGTGGAATTGCGAAGGAAAAAGAACCCAAAAGCCAATTGCGAAACGAAACTTTGTTAACGGAAATTATTCTAAAACTATGAACCCTAAAGAATTTCTGATCATAAAACCGATAAAAACCGAATGAATGTTCTCAAAACCTAGCATACGTTATATAGAATAAAATGTAGTTCTTATTGCCAAAACCTAACTACTATGGGCTTGCTATTCCTCGATCTTTTAATTCACGTCTGAGATAGCGGCTTGGTCGATCGACTAAAGGTAGCGGTCGATCGACTAGACTGCAGTGTACAGTAGTTCCTGGAAGTCATAGGCTGGTCGATCGACTAAGGACAGCGGTCGATCGACCGAGGTAGCTGATACTTGACTTCTAACCTCTCGTGGATTTGTCTTTCGGGCCTCGAAATGCGCACCAAGCTCGTTCCTTGAGTAAATACTTCACGTCAAATGCAATGCAGGATACTCGGGGATGAATTTAGCTCAATTATCTACTCATTTCCGCATAAATCTGCAATATTACAATAAAATACGAAAGTAGACGAAATGGGGCAAATAGTAGCCTTAAACTACATAACTGAGCTCTGAAATGCGTGTAAAATAGGGTGTAAAACATCATATAAATGACACGCATCAAACTTCCCTAAACCAAACCCTTGCTTGTCCCCAAGCAAGAACAAGACTCGATCCTAAAACCTAATGGAACGAGTCCAATCTCAGAGCGAAATGCACACTGAATAGCCTAAACCGATTTAATGCAACAACTAACAATCAATTAGAATTGTGAATCATGCAAACGAGTTATGTAGTCGTCAAAAAACTGCTGAACCGTCAACTGTAGAGACTTATCAAATTGGACTCTCACGGGTCGCTCAAATCACTCAAATAAGCACAAGGTGAATATATGTGAAAGATAGAAAGAATTCATTTTGTTAGTGACACTCACCTAACTACGACCTATAAGAACATGCCTGCAATATAATATGAAAGTAATCTCTACAACCGTACATATGCATTCCAACCGAACAAATGACCATGACACATGCCGAGGTATATATGGGATATGTGGGGTAATGGGCAGGAAAGGCAAAACATTTATGGGAATGTGGGGGTACAGGTGATCAAGCTAGTACCGTAACAAAATCATATGACAACATCCACTTCTTGCTCAAAATTCAACAACAAACGGGTGCTAATTATCAAGCACAAATCTCACTATTTCCATAATAATTAATCAATCAACTCCCCATAAGATACAAATGCAACATGGGAGCAAAAATCGCCATTTAATAAAGACTTTGAAACATGCGAATTGATTTCTTTTCTTCTACTCGGGTAGCGGTCGATCGACCAAGTAGAGCAGTCGATCGACTGCTTTGAACAGTACATCACTCTTTTTTTCTTTTTCGAATCATTTTTCTTTTCTCCTTTTTTTTTTCTTTGTTCCTTTCTTTCCTCTTCCATTTTCCCAACAACATCTCAAAATGAGCATATGCCACCAAAAACGTAGTAACAATTCCAAAAACTAAACTACTAGCTTGACAAGGGCAGGCTAAATGTAGGATGTAGTAATGGGACAAAAAGCCTATTTTTGGCAGTGTGGAGCTTATGGGTAAAATGAATAAAGGGAAACCTTTACCACATGTGTCAACTAACCACAAACCGAATGCATACAGGTATTAAGCAGATTAAGTTCATATTTATGCATATTGATGTAACATGTCTCATAAGGAGTAACTACTCACAATCCTAGATGAACTGGTCATGGATGTCACCAGTTATAGGCTCTAATAACTCAGAATGTAATGTAGATTGCCAAAAATCAAAGTCAAGTCTAAGGTCCAGCAAAATAATTTAACGAAAACTCGTAGACTATGCAAATGATTCTACTAATAACATGTCAATCAGCAAGGCTTGGGCAAAAACAGATGCAAATGCAATGTCATCATTGAAATACTACCGTTCCGACTCGACCTATATGCTAAAATAAACGTGCAATTTATTTGAAATTTTTGAATTTTTTGAATTTTTTTTTTTTGAAATTTTGTATATATAAGGGAAAAATAAACAACAATGCAAGAGAAAATGTAAATGTGAATGCAAGCAAATGAAATGCAACGCAAAACCCTTCCCCAAACCAAATCGCACAATGTCCCCATTGTGCAAAATCATGTAATGAAGAAAAAGAAAACGGGAATTGCGAGAAAAACTATAAGGGACATGAAGTAAGGCTTAGAAACTCACAAGACTTTAAACGTAGCAAAAGGAAACCTCCCCAAACCAGCGTGAGCTAGGAGGTTTCAGTAGCCAGTAGTGCTACCAATAGGTACCTGAAAAGACAACAATACCACGCATAAAACCAAGAAAGCAATGTGGAAACGGTAATTGTGTGCAAAAGATAAAGAAATGGAGGAAAACAGAATTATGTCGGAAAATAAAGAGGAGGAAAGACTCCCTCAATTCCGCAAAATGACCAAACACAGCAGGGGAAAGGTCATGAACAGGTACAGCAGCAACAACGGTCGATCGACCATAGCAGGCAGTCAATCGACTGGAATGAACAGGAACAGAAGCTCCTGGACGTCGCACCTCAGTCGATCGACCATGGTAGGCGGTCGATCGACTGGAAACACTGCTGTGATTTTCTGATTTCTTCGAATTAGCTCGAGAACTTGAGCTAATATGGTCTACAAACCTGCAAATGCAAATAATACCGCGCCCAGAATTGCGCAAAACCCCAAGCAATAGTCTAAAGTGTTTAAAAACCCCAAACAAACTTAAAAGAGCGAAGTCTCGCGCACACGAAAAACGGTAAATAGTCTTAAAAAGCAATAAAATGTTTAGTTTGTAAAGCATTCGATCAACTAGTAATTGATCAAGAACGGCCACGGGATGGCCCACTTGGTTGGCTTCTGGCTACAAGAGGTAGCCTCAACAGTGCTCATCTTCTCAACTGCAACATCCGCAGAACTCAACGGATCAACATGTCGGACATCTTCCCATTCAATGACCTCTTCGGACTCGTCGGAATCCAGATCGGACTCTATCGCTTTGACTGGCTCATTCTCAGGCTCCTCATCAGTGCCATAGCTAAGGCATCCTAGACCACCTCTTTGAACGATCGGCTCCTTCACAGCTGGAGCAACATGTGGCTCTTCCTTCCCCAAACCAGCTCCTGCAATATCTAAAATAGAAGAGTCTTCCTCCACTTTGCTCCCATGTTGGGGCGGAGGTGTCACAACAGGAGTAGAAATAGAGACAGGCATATCAGGTAGTATAAAATAAGATTTCCTTTCAGAAACCGTATTACAAGTTACGGGCCACATGGGGTCTTTCTTCCTAGCCGTTTAGGCAAAGACAATGGAATGCTTGCCTACCTTAAAGGTCAAAGTACCCGAACCAACATCAATAACTGCACCAGCAGTGTGCAGGAATGGTCTACCCAAAATAATAGGAATGTGGGCATCTTCGGGCATATCTAGTACTACGAAGTCAACAGGGAAAAAGAACTTCCCTATTTGCACGGGAATGTCCTCTAAGACTCCTATAGGCTGAACCGCAGAGCGATCAGCCATCTGTACTGTCATGTTGGTCACTGCAAACCTAGTCAACTTTAACTTCCTAGCAAGACTCAAAGGCATCACACTAATGCTGGCTCCTAGGTCACATAAGGCTTTCTCAATAGGAAAGGTGTCAATATTACATGGGACTGAAAAACTACCCGGGTCTTCTAGCTTAAGGGGTGCAGTATGGGTCAACTAAGAGCATGACTCCTCAGTGAGTGCGACAGTGTGCACAGTTTCAAGTGACTTCTTTTTAGATAAAAGTTGTTTCATGAATTTCATATAAGCAGGCACTTGATTTACTAACTCGAGAAAAGGAACTTGTACATTTAAGCTACGGATAACATTTTCAAATTTATTAAATGATACCTGTTCCTTCGTCGGCACTAGTCTCTCCGGATAGGGGGCTGAAAGTAGCAACTTAGCCCTCTCCTCTAAATCTCTCATGCCGCAAGACGGTGGACTTAGGCTGGAAGTCCACAACCTTCTCCTTGTTGTAGCTTGACCCTTCTTCAGACCGTCTCAAATGTGAACTATTAATCGACAAAGGGTCGTACCGAACCGAACGGACCCATCGCCAATGGTTCTGTCCTTAATATTTTCGGGCGGTCGTACCCAAAAATAAGTGGTCTCTCAAGTTATTATGCATTGGAGGACGAAAAGAATCACTATCGCAAGACAACATCGGTCGATCGATCGACCAGGTTGGTCAGTCAATCGACTGACCTCTACAGGAACAGTAGCTTCTGGTTGTCGCGGACCAGTCGATCGACTGGGTATGTCAGTCGATCGACTGACATACCTGCTGATCGTCTTTTTCTTGTTTTTGTTCGTCATAGCCTTCTCCTTGCTTGGTTCCGCCTCATCCTTTTCAGTGACGTCTTCAACCATAATGGGCCCATCAAGGGTAGACCCACTCCTCAAGGTAATGGCATTAAGGGTCTCCTTTTTATCAGTTTGAGTCGGTAAATGTCTCGGAGCTATATTTGTATTCTTGCTAGCCAATTGGGCAATTTGGCTCTCCAACATCATCATCCCGGCCTCTCTAGCCTGGGATTCCTTCAGCAACAAATTCTTCAACTCATTGAAATCAGAACCTTGGGCTTGTTCTGTGCTTCTTTGTGGGACATCGAGGCTTTTGGAACTGTTGTTGCTTATGAGGGGGCACATAGTTCTGCTGCTGCTTTCTTCTTTTGTGGAGGTTGAGTCGGATTCAAGACATTTTGGCTACTCCACCTCAAGTTTGGGTGGACATTCGGCTCATAGTATGTGTTTGTCTGCCTATAATGTTGAAAGGCAGCACAAGACTCAAAGGGACTAGGACAATTGTCTGAAACATATCCCTCGGCTCCACATCTTTTACGGGCACGAAAGGACCGTCTCAAAACAAAGATTTACATGGTAAATCCCCCTTTTTGAAGCTCCTCCCAACTCGTACTTGTCAAATCTCGTCGTGAGAGCTTCTAATGCAGCTACCGAAGGAGATTCAGCAGCTCTCCTTTGATTTCCCCTGGAATTCCCATACTCGGCTTTGTGGGTGGCCAAGTCATCAATGATCTTCCACCCCTTAGTCTCCCCCGTGTTCTCCTGGAATCTGCCATTTGCTGTCGCGTTCATGATAGCCTTTTGATCGTCATAGAGCCCATTGTAGAACTGATTGCATAGGCTCCACTTCTCAAACCCATGATGCGAAATGGTTCGCACCAGCTTCTTGAAACGGACCCATGCCTCATGAAAGTTCTCATCAGGACCCTGTTTAAAGCTCGTGATTTGAGCTCTAATAGCATTCGTCTTCGAGGCAGAAAAGTACTTCTTGTAGAATGCCAAGGCCAAAGAATTCCAGGCGGTGATCCCATTAGCAGCTCGGTCCAGGTCTCTATACCACTCCCTTGCAGCATCGCGGAGTGAGAATATAAACATAGTCTCCTTTATCTGGCCCTGGGTCACACCGGTCGGCGGGGGTATAGAGCAGCAATAATCAATAAATATCTCCATATGCTTGGCTGCATCTTCATTTGCAGCACCCCCGAATTGGTTTCTCTCAACCAAGTTGATATAAGCAGGCTTCGGTTCGAATTTGCTATCAGCTCCCGGTAATTCGAACCCCTTATATAGATTTGCAGCTGTCGGCTCTGAGTGACTGGCTATACTCGCTTCTTCGGCCATGACTGGAAATTCTGGAGATGTGACTGTCTCAGCTGAAGAAGTGGAAATGGGTGATGAAGGTGGATCCTCCTCGTATAGCTCGTTCTCGTAGTAACTAGACAGAGTACTCGGCTCTTCCTTTGTTGGCAATATCCTAGATGATCGTCTCAACTCACGCAAGGTCTTCTCAATCTCAGGATTGAAAGGTACTAATTCACCACCCTGTGACCTGCGCATAAGAGGAAACTACAAAAAGAATATGAGAATAGCTTAAGAAACGAATGTCCCTTAAACTAAGAAACAGACTAAAATAAAACAGCTAAAAATAAGAACAATTGCCTCCCCGGCAACGGCGCCAAAATTTGATACCCGTCGTTGTGAGTACCAAAAATAATATTTATAAACCTATTAAAACTAACAGAAGCTAGTGGTAACAGGGTCGAACCACAGGGAGGCGAATGTAATTAATAATTGTTTAATTTTAGTCTTAAGGTAACAATGATGTGGGGGTTTGATTTGAATTGGTCTACAGCTAAAGGCAATAAAAGACAATAAACTAAATAGACGGATAAAACAAATATTAAAAGGGGTGCAAGGATGGTCGGTTCACTATAGTTTCGGCGGCAGCGGCTAGGTAGGTCTAAAACAAATCACAAGAGTCGGGAAAATAAGAGGTCCTCTCGGTCCACTCCTAACAAGTAGCATCTTTCGATCTCGCTACAGGTCCCTAATATCACTAGTACTGACTCTCGTCCTGAAAAGTGACTAAAGATTCTAAACTTTACCTATCTGTCGATCTTAGCATAGTTTAGTCATTTTAATTGGTAGTCTAACAACTTTCCCTATCTTTCGATCTAATGGGTCAGTCAAATACTAAGCATTCAACTAGTCGCATGCATTCAATTCGTCAAATGTAATAATTAAAACAATTAAAACAAAACACAGCTCACGTGGCCAGTCGATCGACCAGGGAACCCAGTCGATCGACCGGCGTGCGATTTAGGTCATACCAATTTTAATGCCGCCTAACCTACAGATCCCCTACATCCTAGCACGATATATTTAGCTACTCATACTAGGAATGATAACAACAATAAAATTGACTAATAAAGCAGAAGAATTCGTAATTAAAACAGCTAAATAAACGATTAACATAAATGATAAATTGGCTTCGGAAAACTGATCTAGCAATTCTATATCTATGAATGAAAGCAAAATAACTGAATAAAAACAGGGGAGTACCGTGTGGAATTGCGAAGGAAAAAGAACCCAAAAGCCAATTGCGAAACGAAACTTTGTTAACGGAAATTATTCTAAAACTATGAACCCTAAAGAATTTCTGATCATAAAACCGATAAAAACCGAATGAATGTTCTCAAAACCTAGCATACGTTATATAGAATACAACGTAGTTCTTTTTGCCAAAACCTAACTACTATGGGCTTGCTATTCCTCGATCTTTTAATTCACGTCTGAGATAGCGGCTTGGTCGATCGACTAAAGGTAGCGGTCGATCTACTAGACTACAGTGTACAGTAGTTCCTGGAAGTCGTAGGCTGGTCGATCGACTAAGGACAGCGGTCGATCGACCGAGGTAGCTGATACTTGACTTCTAACCTCTCGTGGATTTGTCTTTCGGGCCTCGAAATACGCACCAAGCTCGTTCCTTGAGTAAATACTTCACGTCAAATGCAATGCAGGATACTCGGGGACGGATTTGGCTCAATTATCTACTCATTTCCGCATAAATCTGCAATATTACAATAAAATACGAAAGTAGACGAAATAGGGCAAATAGTAGCCTTAAACTACATAAATGAGCTCTGAAATGCGTGTAAAATAGGGTGTAAAACATCATATAAATGGCACGCATCAGTAAGGTTACAGGACTTATCACCCTAACCATTACAACTGGACCCTTGGTAAGGCAAACCAGTTTCCAGGTAGTCGACATTGACGCCTCCTTCAACATGCTTCTGGGACGCCCCTGGATTCACGTCGTCAAGGTCGTTACCTCAACCCTCCACCAGAAAATTAGGGTCCCTTTCAACGGGAAGACAATCACAATTCCCGCTTCCCCAATTAAGGCTATCATGAAAAAGGGAATAGCCTCCCGAGCCACTGAGGAGGACAACAGCGAAATATGGGGATTCCAAGCTGTGAATGCCCTAACCGATGAATTAGCACCTTTCGATTGTGACCTGTTCTCCAACCTCACAGTCAACCGCATTCTGATGCGCTAGGGTTATTTCCCGGGTCTACGCCTCAGCCCGCTGAAGAGCACCTTGCCTCCCTTGAAACAGGCTAAGGTCCCTAACATCCCCTTCGGGCTAGGCTATGATCCTACCGATGAAGACATCCAGGAGATGAACCTCCTAATACGGAAGCGCAAGAAGCACGGAGTCATCCTCCGCCCCTATCATTTGACTCTCAATGGATACTTCGTCCCTGAGGGAGAATCCGAGCTCTACCACGGCTTTCCTGAGCCGAGCTATGATTCCGTAGCCAAGGTCAGGCACCCGGGTGTAGAAGTCTTTCAAGACTGCTACTTCATCCCCGACAACACCAAAGCTACATCTGAGTCAACCCCATGCCTGGACGGACAAGCTGTCAGCCTCCTCTTTGGGGAGGACAACATCAAGCACCTCGGTTATGAGAACATCATCAACATTGCTCTAAAGGACAACCAATTTGATCCCACCGCCTTAATCTCTGATACTGACCCAGAAAAAGCTACACAAGGTTGGAGGAAAACTGTCAAATGGACCGATCATCAAGGCCGCATTCTCAAGATTACAAATTTACAACTGGAGAAGGCCCTATGTTCAAAGAGGGAAGCGAAGAGGAGTCTGAGTCTGAGTCGGAGTCAGAGTCTGTCTTAGCTCCTAGCACTCCTGATGTCCCAGTCAAAGTCCCCTTCCCACTGTTTCATCACAAACTTGTGGCTACTCCAGAGGCTGAATCAACTAGGGTCATCCCCACTCCCATGGAAGGTAGCAACCGAGAGTTTGCTCCGAGGACCACCTCCTCTGCTGTGTCGCCTCTGACCGCCCATAAGATGTCTGTCCTATCCGAGCTTTTCGTTCAAGTCGACTTAATGAACGCTAAGTTTGCTTATGACTCGTCTCAATTTAACTGCAATGCAATTCTGAACGACTATAGGGAATTTGACTTGAGTGATTACCCACCTCACCTAGCCAAAGAACTCGACAAACGAGAAACTAGGACCCTCATAATTGAGGAAACCGAACCTATTAACGTAGGAACCGGCAACACACCTCAAGAACTTAGGATAAGGACCACCCTTGACCCCTCGGAAAGACAACAGTTCATTGACCTCCTACACGAATACAAGGACGTACTCGCCTGGTCCTACAAAGACATGTCTGGGATCGACAGGAAGATTGCGGAGCACCGGATACCCATTAAACCCGGAGCTAAACCCTTAAGGCAAAAGTTGCGCCGAATGCGCCCTGAATGGGCCCTGAAAATCAAAGAAGAAGTGGACAAACAGTTCAAGGCTGGGTTCATCAAAGTGTCTGAATACTCTGACTAGGTGGCCAACATTGTCCCTGTACCCAAGAAAGACGGAAGATGCGTCGACTTCAGGGATCTGAACAAGGCAAGTCCAAAAGACGACTTCCCTTTGCCACATGTTGACATCCTGGTGGACAATACCGCCGAGCACGCCCTACTATCATTCATGGATGGGTATGCTGGGTACAACCAGATCAAAATGGCTGAGGAAGACATGCACAAAACTGCATTCACTACACAGTGGGGTACATACTGCTACAAAATCATGCTCTTCGGTCTAATCAACGCCAGAGCAACTTATCAAAGAACCGCTATCACTCTTCTATATGATATGATGCACAAGGAGGTAGAGTTATATGCCGATGACATGATCGTCAAATCAAAGGAATGGGACGGCCACATCAGTGCCCTTCAGAAATTATTCGCTCGTCTGCGGAAATATAACATGAGACTGAATCCTCATAAGTGTGCATTCGGGATCACCTCCGGAAAACTCCTGGGGCACGTCGTCAGCAAGAGAGGCATTGAGATTGATCCAACCAAAATCAAAGCCCTCCAACAAATGCCTCGGCCTAAGAATGAGAAGGATATTCGGGGATTTCTCGGTCAAGTTCAATACATCAGCCACTTCATAGCTAAGCTCACCATAATTTGTGAACCAATCTTCAAGAAGCTTCGCGCCTCCAATCACACCGATTGGGACGACGACTGTCAAAAGGCCTTCGACAGGATAAAGAAAATCCTATCCAAACCTCTTGTCCTCATGCCACCTCAACAAGGAATTCCCTTATCCCTATACATGACTGTCACCGACACAGCCATGGGAGAAATGCTAGCATAAACAGTCGACAACGAAGAACGAGCCATCTACTACATCAACAAAAAGTTCATCGAGTATGAGACGAAGTACACCCAACTGGAAAAGACATGCCTTGCCCTAGTATGGTCAACAAAGAAGCTGCAGCACTACATGCTCGGCTACACGGTTCATATCTACTCCAAGATGGACCCGGTCAAATGCATCTTCGAAAAACCCGTACTAAATGGAAGGATGTCTAGATGGACGCTCATGCTATCCAAATTTGATCTCAAGTTCGTACCCCTCAAGGTTATCAATGGAAGGGCAGTCGCCGACTTCCTAGTAGAAAATCCCGTCAACGAGGATCCAACGGCCGACACCTGGTCACTTCCGGACGAAGACATCCTTAGTGCCGACACCGACGCATGGGACCTATACTTCGACGGTGCATCTAATCTGAGAGGCTTCGGGGTAGGAATCCTTCTAATATTACCAGAGGGAGAACATGTTCCGATCTCGGTCAAACCGGACTTCGCCGTCACAAAAAATGCCGCCGAATTTAAAGCATGTCTCATCGGCCTACAAGCAGCCATAACACTTGGCATCAAGAGATTGAGGGTCCATGGCGATTCCTCAATCATCATCAATCAGATGTCTGGATCATGGAAAATCCGAAGCGACAGCTTAGCACCCTACCAAGCAAAAATCAATCAAGAGGCCGAATTCTTCAACCAAGTCGACTACTTCCACTTGCCACGAGAGGAAAATCAATTTGCGGATGCCCTGGCAAAACTTGCCGCACTCGTCAACATATCTGACGACATGACATCGATGCCCTTACGAATCGAGAGAAGGAGCGGGCCAGCTCACATCTCCGCCATCAACAACGACAAGGAAAACCATGTCGAACCTTGGTACCAAGCCATCCTCAACTACAAAACCAAAAACGAATTCCCTCATAACCCTGATACAAGAGGGCAAAGAGCCATTCGTTTACTTGCATCACAATTCGTGATAAACTAAAAACAATTATACAAAAGAACACCCTAAGATATTCTTCTCCTTTGTATTGACCATCACAAAGCCAAAAATGTCATGGGAGAGGTCCACGATGGAGAATGTGTCCCTCACATGAGCGCAATGATGCTGACCGGAAAAATCATGCGGTTAGGCTACTACTAGACCACCATAGAAGCCGATTACAGAAACTACGTCAAACATTGACACAATTGCCAAATCTTCGCCAACATACAACACATACCACCATCCCTTTTATACACCATGACATCACCTTGGCCTTTCTCGACTTGGGGCATCGACATCATCGGGAAAGTCAACCCGATAGGCACTAAAGGGCATTGCTTTGTCCTCATCGCCATCGACTACTTCACCAAATGGGTGTGATACGTGCCTAATGTATAGTCTTTTTGGCCTATTTCAGCACGTATTTCTATGCAATTATATACTGTTTTTATAGTATTTTGCCCCGAATTGGCTACTTTGGTGTATTTTGTCCTTTTTGTAGGGATAATCGCGGAAGTAGCGAAACCATGCTCTTTTCTGTCCTTTTGCATGCATTTAGAGGAGACGGGACCATCCTAGAGTGAGATGTTGCACTGAGAAGTGTTGTTGCACGCACTACGAGGTATTTGAGTGAAGACGTAAGCTGAATTGAAGATCCAAGTGGTCTATCGAGCTGTTTGGAGGACGATCGAGAGGTCCCCAAGCTTCCTAAGACTCGATCGAGCTGTTGCTCACTCGATCGAGTAAGCTGCCTTTGTTCTAGTCCTCGATCGAGAACCCTGCTGGTCGATCGAGGAGTTTCTGCCAAGCTGATGGTCGATCGAGTGGTTTTGCCTACTCGATCGAGAGGATTTCCGTCTGTGGGCTTTAATTAGTCCGTGTTTTGATATTTCCGCATAAACTCTTTAGTTTGTTTCCTATTTAACCGATGTTTACTAGGTTAATTAGGCATCTTTTACCTTATTATTCTCTAAATCATCTTTGCTATCATACACATTAGAAGACACTGTTACTTTTACGTTGCTTTCACCTTGGGATTATTGCACTCGGATTTCGTTCTTTACGCCGGAATTTCTCGGATTGTAATTCTCTTTTCTTCTTTAATAATAATTAACCTTCCTTTGTTGTTTTAATTCCTGTTTTATGTTATTGTTTTTATTCCTTCTTGCCCTAATTATTATCATTGCTTCTTATTATTATTTCGCTATGTTTTCTGCTGGAAATTTACACGCTGTTAGTTTTATTACGAATATGAGTAGCTAAGCCCCTTCATGTTGGGATTAGGGGATCTGCGGTAGAATAATGACGACGTAGTGAATGAATTAGACGAATTGATATAAGAGACTCTGTCACTATAGCAATATAACTGTAATCACCGACCTAGTTGAGTGCACGCTTCTATGTCACCTATTAAACTGGCTACAATTAACCCTGGATCGAAAGATTGGATTAAATAGGCCTGCTATAAACAGTAGACTACCCTAATGAGGACGAAAGTTAAGTTAGTGGTACTTTAGGGTGGGAAGTGGACCGAAAGGACCTTCTAATATCCGTCTCGCATTAGTTCGTCTGAGTCATTTACTGCTAAGTTGTTAAACTACCGTAGTGAACCGAGTTCCCGACATGTCTCCCTCTTATTGATAGTTTAAAATCATTTTCTTGCTTTACTGCTCTCTTCTTTATTTCTCTTCCCTTTTTCTCCGTAGTTTAGAACCAAAAATTAATCAAACCCAATTGTTACCTTAGAATTAGAAATAGATAGTTGTAGTTACATTCCTCCCCGTGGATTCGATACTCATTGCCTCTACTACATATTTAGTTGAGACCGTTAGGTTTTATTTTTGACAGTGCGCGACGGACGTGTCAAATTTTGGCGCCGTTGCTTGGGAGGCAATTGTTCCAATTACTAGCTGTTTTATTTTTAATTCTCCTTTTAGTTTAAGGAACGTCGTTCCTTAAACTATTCTCATATCTTGTCTTTAGTTTCGTCTTATGCGCAGGTCGCAGGGTGGTCCACTACTACCTTTTGATCCCGAGATTGAGAGATCTCTACGCGTAAAAAGGAGACTATTATTCGAACAACAGTGAGGAAGAGTCTAGTTCTCGCAGTAGCTTTTACGAGAACGAGCTTTTCGTGGCCAATCCACCATCTTCTCCGTTTCCAATTCATCACCGAATCTACTACCACTTTCCCAGAATTTCCCGAAATGGCCGAGGAAGCTACCATTGCTAGTCACTCCGAGCCCACCGCCGACAATCTTTATAAGGGGTTCGAATCGCTGGAGATGCTAGGAAGTTCGAGCCTAAGCCTTCTTACATTAGCATGGTCGAGAAAAATCGGTTCGGGAGCTGCGAAGGAAGACGCGGCTCGGATATGGAGACCTTCATAGATTATCTTCGCTGCTCCATACCACCTCCCACCGGCGTGACAAATGATCGATCAAAGAAACTATGTTTATCTTCTCACTCCGCGATCTTTGCGCGGGAGTGGTACGAGGATTTGGACAAAGCGCTCACGGCATAACAGATTGGAATTCGCTAGCATTGGCGTTTTATAAGAAATATTTCTCTGCTTCGAGAACCATAGCCATCAGAGCTCAGATAACCAGTTTCAAGCAGGGACCCGACGAGAACTTCCATGAGGCATGGCTTCGTTTTAAGAAACTAGTGCGTACCATACCACACCACGGTTTCGAGAAATGGAGTTTATGCAACCATTTTTACAATGGTTTATATGACGATCGAGGGCTATATTAGATGCGGCGGCCAACGGTCGATTTTCTGACAACTTGGGGCCGACGAAAGGTTGGAAAATAATAGATGATTTAGCCACTCATAGGGCTGAATACGGGAATTCAAGAGGAAACCAAAGGAGAGCTGCTGAATCCTCTTCAGTGGCTGCACTAGAAGCCCTTACTGCTAGGTTCGACAAGTACGAACTAGGGGGAGCTCTCAAGCCAGGCATGTACCAAGTTAATGCCATGACAGACGGTCCTTTCGTGCATGCGAGATGTGGGGTAGATGGACATGTCGCTGATTATTGTCCTAGTCCTTATGAGCAATGTCTTTGCCTTTCAACATTACAGGCAAAACAACACTCATTATGAGCCGAATATCCACCCCAATCTGAGGTGGAGCAACCGAACAACGTACTCAATCCCACCGCTCCTTCGAATCGGCGCGACCCTATATCCCTCCACACCGAAGCAACAAGGCTATCAGAAGCCTCCGTCTTTCAACCCTCCTAACCAAGGTGCCTCGTCATCTAGTGGGATGAGCGAGATCGGTGAGTTGAAGTCCATGATGCGATCCATTGCAAAGCAATTACGAGCGAAGGACACGGCATTCAAGGCACTTGAGACTCAAGTTGCCCAATTGGCTGAAAACCAATCCTCGAGAAAAGCCGGTCATTTGCCAACTCAAAATGACAAGAATCCAAATGAGACGGTGCATTTGATAGAGTTGAGAAGCGGTCTCTCTTACGAAGGACCGAAATGAAGAAATCGGACTCGGGAAGTCACATCGGATGATGATGAACAGTGTTCGTTCGAGAGAAAAGGACCTACGACACGGAATTACTCGATCGATGAAGTCCGTGCTGAAACAGATTCGATCGAGTGGAATTGGCAAGGAAGCTGGTCGATCGAGTGAGCACAGTGCTCGATCGAATGGAAAGGAAGACGAGGTTGGTCGATCGAGTGGGGATGTTGTTCGATCGACCACAGTTGCTGAAGAAGGAGCTCGATCGAGTGAACACACTGCTCGATCGAGTGATATTAATGACGGGAAGCTTATTCGAGAGCCTGCTAGTGCTCGTTTAAGCGATGAATTACCAGAAAGACCTCGTTCGAGAGGTAAGAAGCGTCCGAAGGATACTGAACTCGCTCCGGAAGATACTTTGGAAGCGAGGAACAAGGGACTTGAAATCCCAATCACGGTTCCCTTCCCGAGGCGGCTGCAGAATACCAAGATTAATCAACAGTTCAGCAAATTTGTTGAGCTTTTGAAGAGTTTGGAAGTTTCCGTGCCGTTCACTGAATTGCTGACTAAGGTACCTTCTTATTTACGATTTATGAAAGATATTTTAGGTCGTAAGAGGAGTATAAATGATAATGAGACCGTAGCCTTGACTGAGATGGGGTCACCCCTATCTCAAAATAAGCTACCTGTTAAGCAATCAGACCCGGGTAGTTTTTCGATCCCTTGTCACATAGGAATGCAATTGATTGATAACGCGCTATGCGATTTAGGCGCTAGCGTAAGTGTTCTACCTTTGTCTCTAGCCAAGAGACTTGGTGTGACAAAGCTGAGTTGCACCAATATGACTGTCCAGATGGCCGACCGTAGTCTATCACGGCCACTAGGTGTAGCGGAAGACGTACCTGTTAGGATCGGGAAGTTCTTTATTCCCGTTGACTTCGTCGTCCTAGATATCCCCGAAGATGTGCACACCCCTATCATTCTAGGGAGACCATTTTTGTCCACTGCCCGTGCAGTGATAGATGTCGGGGGGAAGACTTTGACCTTCCAGGTAGGGGATGAGGAGTTGACTTTTCGTCAGTCCCAATTCCGGAGGGCTCCCATGCAAGCTCAGCCTTGCAATGCCCTCTCTTCTGTTGACCCTATTATTGACACTCCAGATGAAAGTTTGGAGAATATTGCTATTATTGCTAACCCTCCGCCTCAGGTCGAGAGCAACAAGGAGGAAAATTCGTCTGTTGTCCTTGCTGCAGGTACAGATGAAGGCAAGAAAGGAGCGATCAAAGGACGGTGGAACCATTGTCATTCAAACCGGAGCCAAGAAAGCCAAGGAAGGCGACGGAGCGACGAGAACAAAGACGATTCGAACCTACATAGATTCGAACTATGTTCCTCCTCCTCTTAGAAATTCAAGTTCATGGAAGTCAAAGAGGACGGTCGAGTATCGGCCGATGTGACGTCCTCCGATCGAAGCCCACGAAGGGGCTACGACGGTGATGGGAATTAAACGGGGAAATGCCCCGTGTAACAAAGTGTAATAGACAAGTTTTGAATTTCCTTTGAATTGGTTTATTTACGTTTTTAATTAGGACAATTAGTTTAGACATTCTTTTTAGCGTAGAATAAGACTATAGACGTGTTCTTGCATATTTGGTATTTTTGGGATGCGTTTGGATATGTTTTACGCGAGTTTTGGGGAAATGCACGCATTTCGAGGAAGAAAAGGTAGAAATTCAAGGAAATATACACGAGGAAGTCCTCGATCGAGTACTTTTGTACTCGATCGAGTGAAAAATGGTTCGATCGAGTCTGCGGCTACTCGATCGAGGAAGACCACGAGAGGAACAGTCGATCGAAGGGTTTCTTATTCGATCGAGCAACGGGGATATCAATAGTCCTCGATCGAGTGATTAAAACCACTCGATCGAGTGGAATGAACATAAAACGACGGGAGTTTCTCTTCTTAAAACTCTTATTTTCCTAATTCATTTCTAATCTATCCCTAATTTCCTCTAACTCTCCCCCTTATTGCGATTCCTTCTTCCCCAAATCCCCAATTTTTGCCCAAAATTTATCAAATTTGTCACCTACATCCTTTTGCTAGCTAATTATTCTTCAATAACCCCTTGTTTTCCCCTCATTTTGTGCTCGTTTTTACGGTTTTCAAAGGGAATTAGGGTTTGCGGTTTTGTCGATCAAATTTCCGCCATTGTTGCTTGTTGTTTGGAGTTTAATTGCTACATTGTAGGTCAATCATCATTAAGTAAGTGTCCATTCAACCTCTTTGCATTTTATCTTCAATTTTTTTGAATTTTTATGAGGTGATTTGAATTAGGGCTCGAAAATTCCATGTATAGTCGACTTGTTTCGATTTTATTGTGTTTATTTGCCCTTGCTTCGCTTATTGATGATGTTCTCGCAATTCCCCACTGTTTTTTTCATGTTAAATTCGAATTTTGCGCGACTTCCGCGACTAGGGTTCCTGTGAGTCGAAATTTCGACTGTCAGACGGTTGTTTGCTTCCATGCTTTGTTTGTCACTGTTGTCAACCGCTGTTAACTGCTTTCCCGTCCCCTATCGCCTCTATATGCTGTGAAGTCTTTGGGAATTTTGCGTTGTGAGTGATTATTTTCGCTGCGAAGGAGCCATACACGCCCCATTATAGGTTTTCATGCTGTATTCACTCTTTTGCAGTCACTGCTTATTCACTTAATCACCATTCACATGCCCCCTTTCGAATCTTTTTGAGGAATTGCTTGTTTTTGATTTCTGGAAGTCGAATTTTCCGACTAATAGGGCTACTCTTTTTGCTGTCACATGTTGGTTAACGCTTCATTTTAATCACGGTTAGCAGCATGTTCCTTATTCGTGCCCTTTGATAATATGCAGGATGGACGCGAGCTCTCTTTCTTCTACTAGTACGTCCTCCGGCCCTTCTTCGAGCGAGCCGTGGTCCCTGCTGTTGCCCACTAGCTCCGCCTTGGTCACCACTGCAAAGACTGTTTTACTTGTCTCACCGGGGACGATCTCTGCGCACCCGGCTCGGCGGGAGCTCGGTTCGAGCTTCACCACCATCACTCCCGTGCCTTTCTCTTTGCGGCTTGCGGCTTGGACCCGTTTTCCGCGGCTCGGTATGGTGCCACCGAGGACCCACCAGCAGGCTAGCCACTAGCCCTCACTTCCGGCCCGTCGAGGTCATTTGTTACGGAGAGGGCGCTATCGCACCTGTAAAGAAGATGCCCACGGTACGTTTCACTTCAGAGGCTCACCGGACACGGTTAGTTTCTTTACTTCGTTGCCCCCTCTCCTCCACCCGTTTCCTTGCGCGGACTGACCTAGAGACCTTAGGCATTTACGAGGAGGTCTGTAGTTTGTTGAACGGGACGGGTATGTCGGGTTTGATTACCATGCAGGAGGCTACCATCCGTACCCTTACGTACGAGTTCTTTAGCTCCTATTCCTTTGACACCGACTCTTACGCCGCTGACCACTCCAGTTCCTGTATTTACTTTCGACTCCGCAACGAGTCACATCACCGGACTTTGGCTCGGTTTGGCGGGTTTTAGGCCTAGTTAGTGACGGCCTCACTGCCCCACCTCGAGACCTTCTTCAGCCACTCTGGGCTGCTCTGTCTCACACTCCCTTCCACTCACGGAAGGGAGCTCACGTTCACTTACCTGCGCCCCGTTATTACTTGCGTCATGTAGGAGAGACTATTTTTGGGCGCCCGAGTCCAACAACGTGACCAACACCGAGCTAGCGATTCTCGCGGGGTACCTCAACATTGACTACGGTACCCGTTTGTTCCGAACATTGCCTATCCGGTAGCTCGGATTGGAACGGGATTGGGACTCGGGTCAAGACCGCAGTTGTCTGTGGCGGGCTAGTGACTAGGATTGCCCGCCACCTTCACCCCACTGACCCTTCACTCACTGCACCTGATGAGGTGGCTTACCTTGACCTGGAAGCCATGGGTGTCTTGACCTGGTTCCCAAAGGCGAAGGGGAGCCCGAGGACGTGGAAGATCTGTGGTTCCACGTCTGTTACCTTGCCGTGCTCTACCCTTCCGCCACTTTTACCGCTCCCTACTGCTGCTGAGGGAGCGAGGCCACCTCCACCTACCTACCACCTTACCTTCACCCCTCCCTCCTCTTCTTCTAAGAAGAGGAAGCTAGAGGCCGGAGCCTCTTCTAGCTCCCAGGCTCAGACTCAGGCCCAGGCTGGACCGACACCCACGCCTCAGCCTACACCTTCACTCACTCCACCCCCACTTGACCCTCCTTCTGGTTCGGCTTTTCCGGCCAATTTTGTCTGCCCTCCTGCTTTAGAGGCGCCCGAGGATATGTGTAGGTACCTTACTGAGATGAGGCGGGATATGGCTTTAGCTGTATTCCCGCTTTACGAGTTCCATATCCGAGCCCGGCGACCGATTCCAGAAGGGTGGCCGCATCCTTCCTTCTACCGATACCCAGCGGACGGGTACCCTCCGTTTTCTTCTGACTCAGAGGAGGAGCCGGAGGAGACAGCGGTAGCACGAGCGGTGCGGCTACGGGCTGAGCAGGCGGCACAGAGAGATGCCAGAGAGGAGGCGGCTGACCCTCCGTTCGTACCTGGTCCGAATGACCACCGGTGACGACGACATCGAGTCTCCCCCTTGTTTGTTCTGGTTTGGGGAGACTGTTTTGTTGAGTCGGAGTACCTGAGAGACGGCGGTGCCGACGACGAGTAGCTACTGGTCTACTCACTTCCCCAGTTTTCTGGCTGGTTTGGGGAAGTTCGTGCTTGTATGTTTTCTTACTCTTTTTATTTCGTCTCCCTTATTTTTATTTTTATTGGTTGTATACCCCCATCCCCCATTTTTCTGCTGGTGTATGCTGGAGGACAACGAGGGCGTTGTCCGTTTTGGTTTGGGGAGGGTATTGCATCCTTTTGAGTCTGCATCCGCATTTGTTTTGCATTCACGTTTTATTTTTCAGTTTGCATTTGTTATTTATTTTCAAAAATCAAAAAAATCAAAAAAATTAGAAAATGTTAAAAATTCAAAAAAATTTCACGTTTATTTTTGCATTTAGGTTGAGTCGGAACGGTAGATTTCCGTGATGAAATTGCACTTTAACTTGTCTTTTTAGTTGAGCCTTGCACTTTCATTGATAGTTATTAGCTTTGTCATACGCATAGTCTACGAATTTCTGTTCAAATAATAGCTGACTGTTCAGACTTGACCTGATAAACTGGCAAACTACTTAAAAATTCTGAGTTTTTAGAGCCATAACTGGTGACATTCATGACCAGTTCATTAGGAATTTTGAGAGTAGTACTCCTTGCATAGCATGTTTGTCTCATTTGCACATTTATGACATTCAATTTCTCGTCAAATGCACATATTCGGGTTTGCGGTTGGTGTCACATGCAGGGAGGGTTTTGCAACTCCCCTTTCTTTACATCTTACACCCATTTAGCTCCACATTGACCGAAACTTGCCTTTTGACCCATTAGCCACATTCCAAACTAAGCCTGCCTAGTCAAGCTAGTTAGTCTGTCCTTTTGTGGTATGTTTCCGTTGCAGTTTGGTCCGTAATTCCCGTTGGAGTTGGTGTCTGTATTAAGGAAGGAGGAAGTGAAAAAAAAAAAAGTATTGAAAAAAAAAGAAAAAAACGTGAAGTAAGAAAGAAAAAAAAAAATGAAAAAAAAAATGAAAATATGATGTGAATCACGTGAAACAAAAGAAAAAAAATTGTAAAAATTGTCCCCTCTTGTCAGAGTTGAGAAGATGTTTGAAGATGTACAATCGACAAGAGGGTTGGTTGTTTCAGTTAGTTGTCTCAGACGGTGTTTAAAAAAGGGAACTTTGTGACCGTCTAACTCCTCCACTCCTATTCTATATTTTTTGAGGAGATTGTGCTTTCAGTCTAGTGAGTCTTGTGCCAAGTGAAGGGCACCTGTGTTAGTCTTTCAGTCAGTTTGAGATCCGGATGGTTTATTATGGTCCTGTTAGGAACTAGCTTGACGCTTTTACCTCCACATTTCCATAACTTGTTTTGCCCTTTTCTCACCTGAACCTCACTATTCCCATATTATTTGCAAACCCTCGGCTGTGACGGACATTATTGGTTGGAATTTGTGCATTAGTACTTGAATTGTCTTTCATTTTTGTTGCATGCATGCTATGTAGGTCGCAGTTAGGTGAGTGACTGTCTTTCTTCTCTCTTTTACATATAACATTTGCCCTTTGCTTCATGAGAGAAGAGTGACCACGTGAGAGTCCGGTTTTGTTGGTCTTGCAAGGTCGATAGGTCAGCTTTATTTATGAACAGCTTATAATTCGTTTGCGTATTGATTGCCTAGCTTTAACTGTTGATTTCTGTTGCGTTAAAGTGGTTCAAGTAGACAAGTTAAGCTAGCTCTGAGTTGTCATTTCCGTTCCATTAGTTTAGTTTTGAGTTTACTCGAGGGCGAGTAAAGGTTTGGTTTGGGGAGATTTGATACGTGCCTAATGTATAGTCTTTTTGGCCTATTTCAGCACGTATTTCTATGCAATTATATACTGTTTTTATAGTATTTTGCCCCGAATTGGCTACTTTGGTGTATTTTGTCCTTTTTGTAGGGATAATCGCGGAAGTAGCGAAACCATGCTCTTTTCTGTCCTTTTGCATGCATTTAGAGGAGACGGGACCATCCTAGAGTGAGATGTTGCACTGAGAAGTGTTGTTGCACGCACTACGAGGTATTTGAGTGAAGACGTAAGCTGAATTGAAGATCCAAGTGGTCTATCGAGCTGTTTGGAGGACGATCGAGAGGTCCCCAAGCTTCCTAAGACTCGATCGAGCTGTTGCTCACTCGATCGAGTAAGCTGCCTTTGTTCCAGTCCTCGATCGAGAACCCTGCTGGTCGATCGAGGAGTTTCTGCCAAGCTGATGGTCGATCGAGTGGTTTTGCCTACTCGATCGAGAGGATTTCCGTCTGTGGGCTTTAATTAGTCCGTGTTTTGATATTTCCGCATAAACTCTTTAGTTTGTTTCCTATTTAACCGATGTTTACTAGGTTAATTAGGCATCTTTTACCTTATTATTCTCTAAATCATCTTTGCTATCATACACATTAGAAGACACTGTTACTTTTACGTTGCTTTCACCTTGGGATTATTGCACTCGGATTTCGTTCTTTACGCCGGAATTTCTCGGATTGTAATTCTCTTTTCTTCTTTAATAATAATTAACCTTCCTTTGTTGTTTTAATTCCTGTTTTATGTTATTGTTTTTATTCCTTCTTGCCCTAATTATTATCATTGCTTCTTATTATTATTTCGCTATGTTTTCTGCTGGAAATTTACACGCTGTTAGTTTTATTACGAATATGAGTAGCTAAGCCCCTTCATGTTGGGATTAGGGGATCTGCGGTAGAATAATGACGACGTAGTGAATGAATTAGACGAATTGATATAAGAGACTCTGTCACTATAGCAATATAACTGTAATCACCGACCTAGTTGAGTGCACGCTTCTATGTCACCTATTAAACTGGCTACAATTAACCCTGGATCGAAAGATTGGATTAAATAGGCCTGCTATAAACAGTAGACTACCCTAATGAGGACGAAAGTTAAGTTAGTGGTACTTTAGGGTGGGAAGTGGACCGAAAGGACCTTCTAATATCCGTCTCGCATTAGTTCGTCTGAGTCATTTACTGCTAAGTTGTTAAACTACCGTAGTGAACCGAGTTCCCGACATGTCTCCCTCTTATTGATAGTTTAAAATCATTTTCTTGCTTTACTGCTCTCTTCTTTATTTCTCTTCCCTTTTTCTCCGTAGTTTAGAACCAAAAATTAATCAAACCCAATTGTTACCTTAGAATTAGAAATAGATAGCTGTAGTTACATTCCTCCCTGTGGATTCGATACTCGACTGCCTCTACTACATATTTAGTTGAGACCGTTAGGTTTTATTTTTGACAGGTACGCGACAGACGTGTCAGGGTGGAAGCACAGTCCTATGCAGTCTTGACCGCCAAAAGAGTGGCCAAGTTCATCCAGGACAACATCATCTGCAGATATGGGGTACCCCATGAAATCATCAGCGACCAAGGCTCTCACTTCCGGGCGGAAGCACATGCCTTGCTGGACAAATACAAGATCAAACGACATCGATCATCCCCCTATCGTCCCCAAACCAACGGAGCGGTGGAGGCAGCAAACAAAACTTTTGTCACCATCATCAAGAAGATGTAAGATAATTACCGCGATTGGCCGAGCAAACTCCCATTCGCACTCTGGGAATACCGAACCTCCATTCGAACACCAACAGGAGCTACACCCTTCTACCTAGCATACGGTATGGAGGCGGTTCAACCGGTAGAGTTGGAAGTCCCATCTCTACGCATCCTACTGAAGAGTCAAGTTCCTGAGGCGGAATGGACCCGTCAAAGGTTCGAACAACTCACGCTTCTAGACGAACGGCGACTCAACGCCTTGCATAACGTCCAGCTATACCAACGACGTATACAATGGGCGTTCAACAAAAAGGTTAAACCCAGAAACATCAAAGAAGGCGACTTGGTCCTCAAGTCGGTTTGAGCACCACTACCCGTCAATCCGTGGGGGAAATTCAAACCCAATTGGGCCGGGCCATACCTGGTCAAGAAAATACTTTTGGGGGGCGCAGTAAGACTGAGTGACCTAGACGGGGAGGATTTTACAAACCCGACCAACCTAGACCAACTCAAGAAATAAAACCCTTGAACCGTAGCGACCAACAACCTCACCCTAGTTTTACAACTAGCGACCAGCTTATCCCTTTCAAGTCAAGTTCCTCAACGCGTTATGATTTGAAATTGCATGTTTTATCGAGTCTAAGTTGAGACACCTTGCCCGTTTTGAATGTCCTTTGATCTGTCAAAGGCAACATCCATTTGTACTAAAAAAAATACCTTAACTACGAGTATGGTTTGATTTCACCTTTTCCGGTGGATACGTAGGCAGTCCTTTCTTACACAAAAGGGATACAACCACAAAACCCAAACAAATTTACAAAATATTTCGAACTACGATCATGGTTTGATTTCACCTTTTCAGGTAGATACGTAGGCAGTCCTTTCTTACACAAGAAGGATACAACCATCCCCATAATCAAAAAATAAATCCCCACATACAAAAAAAACATCACCCATATCAATACGACATAATAAAAACTCACAACACTAATAAAACATAATAATAAAGTGGGTAATGGAGATCTTCATTCTTCCATTATACCCTTGCCTTTTCCCTCGGGGTACATCTTCCCCTTGTTCTTCTTGTTGGCTCGCCTAGCATGAACTTCCTCTTCGGAACGGATCCTCAACGGATCTACAACAGCGACGGCCTCCGGTCTCTTGCATGACCCATACTCGGTCCAAGATGAGCCCATACACGGTCTGCTACCTCCTTGGGACCCGAGCTTCTCCTCTTTGGTGGCCTCATCACATCCGAACTAGCTCCATCAACAAAGTCGTCAAAGAAGGCACGGTTGGCCTTGCCAACCTCTCTATACTTCAAATCAACAACCTCCTCCTTACGAGATTTGGACCTTTCCTCCAAGGTTTGAGCTCTTGCCCACTTGACATAAGCGGGAGTCACCCTTGTCATGGCAACGGGGTTTGGTACCTCCCAAATCGGCCGAGTGGCCCACCATCTTTCGAAGACCTCCAAAAGCTCGGAGTTCCGAAAAACACTCTCTTGGACGAGGGTATCGTGAGCGGGCACCTTTTGTTGATGCCCCATTTGCCTCATGAGCCTTTCGGGATAAATGAAGGAAACAACCTTCAAACCCACCACCATCAAAGAGCAAGGACTAGCAACCGAAGCGAGCAACCCCGTGAAGGACCTCAAGTGCCACCATGGCACAACCCAACGGATATGAGGACCACCCTCTTCCACCAACCTCGAGGTCCAATAGGCCTCGGTGGATGCAAAACTATACGGGTACAATTTCTTCCTCATAGTAAGGTGACAGAATGAATAAGAAGAAGAATCGGCTGGAGGCTCTACATACCTTAGCCTCTCCAATAGCCACACTTGCATGATTGGAGGATCCTTGGAGATCCAAACGAAGGAGCTTCTCCACAAGATCCCTTCTTGTCCAAAGCTTGGATGATCTCTCCAAGTACCAACCATGAGGGATCTCTACCATGCTCTATTTGCTCAACCACATGCACAAGGGTCATACTAAAGGGTAATATCCGTATAAAACCCCTTAAAATTAAGGACTATAACGAAATTTTATCATGTGATTAATTGTCATAAACGAAAAACAAGAGAAACGATAAAAGAATAAGAATCAACCTCGGGTCCTGTGAATTTCGGCCTAAGAACAGAAATCAATATAGATTTCCTCCTAATTGTTGCACCCAAGATCGTCTGAGACTATGCCCCTTGTGCTAGAAATTGCTCTCTGATTGCCTTGCAATATTGAGAGAGCTTTTGTGAGGTTTTGATGTGAGATCTAGAATTTCAGAGGAAATTACTCCAAAACCCTAATTTTTGTGCAAATGACAATGAATTAGGTCAAAAGGAGAGAGGGACTCTCCTTTTGTTATTCTCGGCCAAACCGTGAGCTCAAGGGGGGAGTGGGCTTTCCACTTTCTCCTTATTTAATTCGTGGTCCAACTCGTTTCGCTAAAATGTATATGACGGGTTTTAATTATAAATCATCATTCTATATCGGATATTAAAATATCGACTAATAACATGAATCAGTCGACATGTTAATACTTGTCCGACAATGACAATATTGTATAATTAATCAACTCAATATACATTAATTAAATATAACCGTTTATATTCAATTTGCGAATTAACCGCTTAATTCACCTTAGCCAGTATTATTTAATCCGTATTAAATAATTATCTCAACATCGCGTTTGACTAATTATTAGTCAATAACTCTGACTAACCGCTTAGTCATATTAGGCATCAACATGACTGTATTTTCATACCGTCACATCTCTCAAACGTATCCTATAGGTGTGACTTTTAGGGACCAGTTGATCACCGCCATCTGTATGACAATAACGTCAAACTTATCTAGCAAGCCAACCGTTATTGATAAACGTGGACCAACTGATAATAATACAAAAGTATACCCTTTAATCCTTTTCGAGATTTATATGTCATTGCACTAACTGTGGAGGACACCAGCCCCAACAAGCTCCCACTTGTCCGTACAAGTGTACGTGCAATAACGTTATCCGCACTAACTGGAGGACACCGGCTCCAACAAACTCCCACTTGTCCGTACAAGTGTATGTGCGATAACCGATTCTCATATCCATTTAAAATTTCTCCCACTCAATGTAAAACAATTTGCAGATCCGTACCCGCAAGGTCGTATTTTACAATCGATCTGTATCAAGAGTGGTTTCCCCGACTAGAGAGTAACTTAACTGATAAAACGAATCCGTATTCGAGCATGGCCATGCATTTCGATTCTGACTCCTCGAGTGGCCCCGAGAAATATCGAGTACCTGATAAAGGCTGAATATTTCCTTCAACTCGACTCATGTCGATCTAAGCACGACATGAAATGACCCGAAAAAATCTACTTGGCCCCCGATTCACGGATGACCGTGAGAAAGAAACCAAAGTCACCCAAAATCTGCCTTAATCTCAAGAGACAGTCGATAGTCAAAAGAATCGACTCTTAGGATCACCGTGGAGGTCCTATCCACGACCTGGCATCGAATGTTATAAAACATTTAGGACTCCACGTCGTTGTCACAATTGTGTCCTACGAGATATCCGTATAACTCGCCTCTGTGATTGGTCAGTCAACCGTTTGACTTATGGCTCGTTGAACCCACCATCAACCAACGTCACAAAATAATTGCCAGAGTTATCAGCTCACGTGGGCAATTAAGGACTAAAATATAATGTTTGTTCAGTTCACTTTGTGGTGTTCAAAATTTTCGTACAACTCCACATGAAAAACAAAATATATAAATATCAAAACGATGATGTCGTATAGAGTACACGAGAAAATGAATCTAATCCATAATAAAAGTACTACAACTCAGGAACACGTTTGATTCCCATGGAAATAACATGCCCTTCATGCTTATCTTGTCGTAATGGTTTAGTGAGAGGATCTGCTATATTATCATCTGTAGCAATCTTTTCTATCACTACCTCCTTTTGCTCCACGTAATCTCGGATTAGATGAGCTTTCCGTTGTACGTGTCTAGACTTGTTGCTAGACTTAGGCTCCTTAGCCTGGAAGATGGCATCTCTATTGTCGCAATAGATGGTGATCGGGTCATTCGAACTAGGCACTACAGATAGTCCTTGTAAGAATTGACGCATCCATATCGCTTCCTTTGCAGCTTCAGACGCGGCATAGCACTCGGACTCAGTCGTAGAATCTGCTGTAACACTTTGTTTGGAACTCTTCCAGATGACTGCAGCGCCATTAAGAGTAAAAACGAACCCAGACTGAGATTTCGAGTCATCTCGATCCGTTTGGAAGCTAGCATCTCACAGAATCGGTTGCGCATAGCTTTTGTTCGCCTCCATAAGTCAATGCCCAATCTTTAGTCCTCCGTAGGTACTTAAGAATGTTCTTGACAGCCATCCAATGTAATTCACCTGGATGTTGTTGGAATCGACTTGTCATACTCAATGCATATGCCACGTCCGGACGTGTGCATATCATGGCATACATGATTGATCCTATAGCCGAAGCATAAGGAATCCGGGTCATGCGCTCTTTCTCTTCCGGTGTCTCTGGTGCCTGAGACTTGCTCAAATGCACCCCTGGAGCCATAGGAAGAAACCCCTTTTTGGAGTTAGTCATGCTGAATCTCTCTAGAATCTTGTCTATGTAAGACTCCTGACTGAGAGATAACATCCGACGTGATCTATCTCGATAGATACGGATGCCCAAAATTCTTTGTGCCTCACCCAGATCTTTCATCTGGAAATGGTTTTTCAACCATACTTTCACCGAAGTTAAGAGAGGTATGTCATTCCCAATCAGGAGTATGTCATCGACATACAATATTAGGAAGACAATCTTGCTCCCACTCGACTTGATATATAGACATGGTTCCTCGACCGATCGAGTGAATCCATTTTCTTTTATCACTTGGTCGAAACGATGATTCCAACTCCGAGAAGCTTGCTTAAGTCCATAAATGGAACGCTTAAGCTTGCACACTTTCTTAGGATGTTCAGGATCGATGAAACCTTCGGGTTGTACCATGTACAACTCTTCCTCCAAATAACCGTTTAAGAAGGCGGTTTTCACATCCATCTGCCAAATTTCATAGTCATGAAAAGCGGCAATCGCTAAGATAATCCGAATGGAACGCAGCATGACCACGGGTGCAAAAATTTCATCGTAGTGCAAACCTGGCACTTGGGTGAAACCTTTAGCAACTAGTCGTGCTTTATAGATATCTTGTTGACCTTCCACAGAATGCTTTATCTTGTAAAGCCATTTGCATTGAAGGGGACGAACCTTAGCAGGCAAGTCAAAGAGATCCCATACGTTGTTCTCATACATGGAGTCCATCTCGGATTGCATGGCCTCAAGCCATAGCTTTGAGTCAGAACTAGTCATGGCACCTTTATAGGTTGCGGGTTCACTACTCGTTAAGAGCAGAATGTCATCTATGTCATGTTCCTCGACCATACCTATGTATCTGTCCGGAGGAATAGAGACTCTTCCCAACCTCCTAGGTTCCTCAGGAATACTAACCGCAGCCGGGATTGAAGGAATTGGTTCCTCCAATGGTTGCTCGGTATTTGGTTCTGGAATCTCCGACAGCTCGAAGGTTCTATTACTCTTCGCGTTCTCGAGAAACTCCTTCTCTAAGAATGTGGCACTAGCCGCAACAAATACACGTTGTTCGGTTGGCGAATAGAAGTAATGACCAAATGTTCCTTTAGGATAACCTATAAAGTATGTCTTGACCGATCGAGGGCCGAGCTTATCCTCGTGTCTCCACTTGACATAAGCCTCGCAGCCCCAAACCCGTATAAAGGACAAGTTGGGGACCGTTCCCTTCCATATTTCATATGGTGTCTTGTCAACAGCTTTAGACGGACTTCGGTTAAGTATTAGAGCAAATGTGAAGAGAGAGCATAACCCCATAATGAATCGTGCAATACGGTGTGACTCATCATGGATCGAACCATATCAAGAAGTGTTCGATTTCTCCGTTCGGACACACCATTCAACCGAGGTGTTCCAGTGGAGTTAATCGTAAGGCAATCCCACAATCCTTAAGGTGTTGATCAAACTCGTGAGAAAGATACTCGCCACCACGGTCTGATCGTAGTGTTTTAATCTTTCTACCCAGTTGGTTCTGTACCCGATTCTGGTATTCTTTGAATTTCTCAAAGGACTCACTTTTATGCTTCATTAAGTAGACATAGCCATATCTACTTAAATCGTCCGTGAAAGTGATAAAATACCTATAGCCTTCTCGTGCGGTGATTGACATAGGTCCACACACATCCGTATGTATGGGTCCTAATAGGTCGCAGCCGCGCATTCCAACACCTTTGAAGGAAATTCGAGTCATCTTACCAATGAGACATGATTCACACGTGCCAAAATGATTCAAAATCAAATGCCGAGATAGCTCCATTCTATGATGACCTGTTTAACGCGTTTCTCATTAATGTGTCCCATACGGCGATTACCATAGATAAGTTTGATCTTTGTCACCAACCTTTAACTTTTTATTCATTACGTGTAATATTTCAGTGATCGATCTAAAACATAAATTCCGTTCATGGAGACTGCCTTGCCATAAATCATATCGTGTAATGAGAAAATGCAAATATTATTCTCTATTACAAATGAAAAACCAAGTTTGTCAAGTGCAGAAACTGAAATAATGTTTTTGGATAGACTGGGTACATAATAGAAGTTATATAAAAATAACTCAAATCCGCTTGGAAGCTGGATCACATATGTTCCCCTCGAGACGGCAGCCACTCGTGCTCCATTCCCGACACGCAGGTCCACCTCACCCTTTACGAGGGGTTCGATGTTTCGGAGCCCCTGCACATGATTGCATAGATGAGAACCACAACCAGTATCTAGTACCCAAGTTCCGTAACTTGCATGGTTAATCTCAATCATATGAATAAAAGTAGAAGAAGAAGAAGACATACCAACAGGAGTAACGCGACCTGCTTTTATGTCCTCATGGTATACAGGACATGTACGCCTCCAATGCCTAGTCTTGTGGCAATGGTGGCATTCCATGTTACCGGTCTTGCTCTTTGTCGCGCCTAGTGAGGTGCTTGACTCACCAGGCCCACTCTTACCCGATCCCGACTTCTTAAAGTTCGGCTTACCTACTGCTAGGTCTGCCTGAGCTTTGCCCTTACCCTTGCCCTTGTTTGACACAACGAGAACATCCTGTTTTAGGCTCCCACTAAACTTCATGTCCTTCTCGGTCTGTACGAGAAGGGAGTGTAGTGCATGAGGACTTTTCTTCAAATCATTCATATAGTAATTGGCTCTAAAGAGCGCAAAACCATCGTGGAGTGAATGAAGCATGCGGTCAATCACGATGTTCTCACTGATCTTGCAATCAAGTGCCTCCAGTTTCTCGACATTCTCAATCATGCTGAGAATGTGTGGGCTAACCGGTTGGCCCTTCTGGAGTTTCGCCTCAAAGAAGCGACAGGTATGCTCATAGGTCACGATTCTCGGTGCTTTCGAGAATTCCTTAGTGAGCGTGGTGAAAATCTTGTTTGCACCTTGGGCTATGAAGCGTTTCTGCAAATTGGATTCCATTGCAAAAATGAGTACGTTCTTTATCGCACCCGCTTCCATGACGAAATCGCTATACGTGGCGATCTCGTTAGCTCCAGCCGTGGGGCCTCGGTTTGGCGGGATGGGCTCTATCGATATTTGAGCTTCCCGTCGAATGGCGATTCCGTAATGCCGCCTCCCGATCCGCGAAGTTTGATCCATCATTCTTCGATCCGAGTAGACCGATTCATCCGATTCATGAAGATCCGAAGCCCGGACTCACGGTCCAATGTGGCACTTGGCATTGGGTCGTTCATACGGCCACCATTATGTTATTAGCGAGTTTAAATGATCGTGTTCTACACTTTGAAAAAGAAAGAAAAACAAAACGAAATAAGCAACTCATCGAGGTGATTTAAGTCTAATTAAAATTCATTTTAACGTGTAGACTCATTGCACTTGTATAATCGATCTACCTCAAGAATTATACAAATGATCCCAAGACTCAATTTCTGTAAATTGATAAGCCAACTGTTTGGCTAGTTCTACCGTTAGAACTCTCGGTCGATAGATTTCCGTAAATCCTATCTGTAGTCCACCATAATCACAGGATCGTACGAGTGACCATAGTGTTGAGATAAAATAGGTCAATCAGTTCCAACTTACCCGACGTAGAAGGGGTCATATTATGCCTACCGACGAAGAAGGGATTCATTAGAGTTTGACCTATAAAGACTGTTCTCAATTTTTGGTTATACGAGGAAGATCCCATCAACTTAGTTTTGATTCATTTAAAGTGAACGAAAGTCTAGCATTAGGTGAATGAATTAACTTAGGTGATGGCTTATTAAGTCCGTGTGACATCTGTATGTCATAGAAAACTAACGCGCAACCTCTATATGAGTCGGTTTTCATGCAAATATTAGGTGGTTTGGTTTTAGGCGGAATATGATGCAAACTATCGTTACGATGAAAAACATAAAACAAAAATAAAACGTAAATAAAAGTCCTAGTGTGGCCTATCCTAGCAAAATGAACATAATACAACTTTGGAATCCACCGTTGGACCCGAGAAGCTTGTCTTGATGTTCCATCTTGATCCATGCAGCGGGAGTGAGCATCCGATCTCCATCTTTGGTCTTCTCAAAATTACAATTTAAAATTTACAAAATATAAACCTATTTACATTCTAAATTAAAACTGTAATTACAAGAAAAAAACAAAACGGAGATGCGAGATCTCAAAATACAACCAAGACCGTGTTCCATCATTACGGTAACACGTTCTACTAAGGCCACACTAAGTTACAACTGTTTGTAAAATTAAATACGTAATAAAAACATTCATGGCATTCAAAAGTAACGATAAATAAAAGAAGCATCAACTAAAACTAAATTTATTCGTGACATAATTCCGTAATTATGTTAAATTTATCCAAACCACCTTTTAACGCTTAAAATTATATGACAAAACCGCTTTTATCAACTTAATTTTAATCCATTACAATCTGTTACTTTAAACCGCTTTAAAATAACTAAATGGTACGTGTGTGAACCGTTTCACAATCAAGCGAGTGCACAAAATTCGTATTGTGTACAAAATATGGCCGAAAAAAATAAAACAAAAAAAAATTTTTTTTTTTTTTCAGCGGCTTCAACGAGAGCCCAAAAATTGAAACATAATCGATTTGACAAAATGAAACCAATTGCAATTTTGACCTAATTCGTATAAAATTAAATCTACAATTGATAAAACCTTAACATATTTCTATAAAGACCGATTATAATAACAATATGCAAAAATTAATCGAAAACACAACCAATCGATCGAGACACTACAAATCCTCGATCGATCGATCGAATTTTTTGCCGATCGTTTATAACAAAGACAAGAAAAAAAAAAAAACAAAATGTGTAAAAATGATTCGGCCGCACGGTTTTCAAGGCAAAAAATTATCGATTCAAATCGTTTTATGAAAATCACGATGAAAAATTTACGTGGCCTCGCTCTGATACCACTTGTAGGGTAATATCCGTATAAAACCCCTTAAAATTAAGGACTATAATGAAATTTTATCATGTGATTAATTGTCATAAACGAAAAACAAGAGAAACGATAAAAGAATAAGAATCAACCTCGGGTCCTGTGTATTTCGGCCTAAGAACAGAAATCAATATAGATTTCCTCCTAATTGTTGCACCCAAGATCGTCTGAGACTATGCCCCTTGTGCTAGAAATTGCTCTCTGATTGCCTTGCAATATTGAGAGAGCTTTTGTGAGGTTTTGATGTGAGATCTAGAATTTCAGAGGAAATTACTCCAAAACCCTAATTTTTGTGCAAATGACAATGAATTAGGTCAAAAGGAGAGAGGGACTCTCCTTTTGTTATTCTCGGCCAAACCGTGAGCTCAAGGGGGGAGTGGGCTTTCCACTTTCTCCTTATTTAATTCGTGGTCCGACTCGTTTCGCTAAAATGTATATGACGGGTTTTAATTATAAATCATCATTCTATATCGGATATTAAAATATCGACTAATAACATGAATCAGTCGACATGTTAATACTTGTCCGACAATGACAATATTGTATAATTAATCAACTCAATATACATTAATTAAATATAACCGTTTATATTCAATTTGCGAATTAACCGCTTAATTCACCTTAGCCAGTATTATTTAATCCGTATTAAATAATTATCTCAACATCGCGTTTGACTAATTATTAGTCAATAACTCTGACTAACCGCTTAGTCATATTAGGCATCAACATGACTGTATTTTCATACCGTCACATCTCTCAAACGTATCCTATAGGTGTGACTTTTAGGGACCAGTTGATCACCGCCATCTGTATGACAATAACGTCAAACTTATCTAGCAAGCCAACCGTTATTGATAAACGTGGACCAACTGATAATAATACAAAAGTATACCCTTTAATCCTTTTAGATATTTATATGTCATTGCACTAACTGTGGAGGACACCAGCCCCAACACATACTACCATAGCACTTGACCTCTCTTTCTTCAAAGCATCAACAAAGAGGTATGCATGGACTAGGCAAAAGGCAAGAGCCCTTCTCCTAGCCACCTCCGAAACATTTGACATCCAACCGGTTTGAGAAAATGTTGATAAGAGCCAACATATCTACACCATGAGGAGCAAGGAGAAAGTTGACTTGACTTGTTGACAAGCCCAACATTGAACGGAACTTCTCCTTATAACACAACCGAGTCGGGGGAAGCATCGGAACACACCCCGGACATCCACCAATGGCACCTACTTCTTTGGCAAGAGGACAAATTTCATCTTTCGGGAAAACGAAAACATGATGTTTCGAATCCCAAAACCGAGAGCATGCTTCAAGGAACGAGGATTGTACCTTGACTTGACGAAGTTGACGAAGCACCAACAATTGACCAACTCCCATAACAATGAGTTGATACTTTTCGGGAGGTGACAAATCTCGACACCAATGTCGCAACCTATTTTGAAAGCCTCCATGAATGATTTTGTGGAAGAAGAAGAAAGGTTTTGTGGAGATGTTTTTTCGTGTTTCGGATAATGAAACAATGAAGCACAAACGTCCCTATTTATACAAAACAATCAGCGCGTTTTTCCGAAAAAAGGGGAAGCTGACTTCCATCGCTGGTGGCCTCACGCCTCTTTGGGCTGCTCCTCAGGATCCGCAACCATGAATTGTCTCTTTCAAGTTGTGTTTCTTCCTGACACCTCAAACCTCTCGCCGCAGGGCTCGCGCCTCTTTGGGCCTATCCAAGATATTTTGTGTTTTCTCACACTCACATTTCCTCATTTTCGAGTTTTACGAAATCCGACACGGTTTCCATGACGCGGCTTTAAACATACGGGTTTTTTTTCTTCTTTTCTTAAGCGGGAAGGGCTAGTCGCCCCGATCCGCGACGGATCGTTTCCATGTCAGTCGAAAATTCCGAAAAAATTTCGATTTTTCATATTTTCCACAAAGATCGAAAATTGATAATACGACGTCAATTTTCCTCAACAATTCAAGCTCTTGCAAATCCGAGTCTTGATCTCACAAAAATCAAATACACTCGCGAAAATCCATTTTAAAATTCACCCGTGACGGTTTGAGTTTTAGTTTTTCGAGTTACAAATCAATCCCAGCAAAATTCGATGCAATTTAATTCAAAACACGAGTTAATTGCGCAAAATTTCAAACAAGTTTCATTTTGATAAATCCAAACGGGACGACCTGTCGCGGAATTTTCAAAATTTAATTTTCAAATTTTAACTTCGAGTCATCGTAGTTATTTTATTTCCATCAAGTGCTTTTACGTGTTTACATTTGTGCATATGTGCTACATGTTGCCTGTTTTCTACACTAACGATGCAGGAACTAGTGTGACGCAAAGGGGAACTAATAGCCGACAACGCTTCTCCGAAACACGACAAAAAAAAAAAGCCAAAAACACAAATAAACCACAATCCAAAAACACATATATACAAACCGCCTCACGCAAAATACATCGACACACATTTGATATAAACGACTGACCATACAAACAGGATCCGGTACAAGTATTTATCATACAGACACTGGCCTAAAACAACGAACTGGGGGCTATCTGCCACCTACCGAACTAAGCACTCTCTATCTCTCCGATCGGAAAAGAAAAGGAGCAACATGGAAAACAAAGGAGTAACAGCGGAAGCAGAGGTGGTTACCATGACGGTAATACCTCGTTCCTACTCCACGAAAAAAAGGAAAACAATGCCAGGCAGACTTCGGACGACAGGACAATCAGGAATTGTGACTCAGTGCATCCCCCCGACGTTGACCCCCAATCGTCGGAATTCGGTGATGAAAAAGAGCCATGACACCGGGCGCTACCCCGATGTTGAATCCCTATCATCAGAACTCAACAACAATCAAAGACGGCAACGTAGAACAATGCACTCGTCTTGACCCCCAATCATCAGACGTCCGAACCTCTGCAGACAACAGCCAATGATCGATACTCGATCAAGAGCCGAGCAAAGGCCACCAGGGAGAAACACAACCAAGCCTGTAACAAAAAACAGTCGTCTCTCTTCCTTCAGGGTCATCCTCGTCCTCCAAAGTCTCAGCAACGGACCTGGTAGGCCCCGAACACTCCCCTGCAATCGGGACAAAACAAAAACGTCAGCCGAAATTTTGGCATTACGACGACACGAAATGGATAAATCCAAAAAAAACCTGCGAAACAAAACAAGGGCAATCCCGCCCAAACCCAACCGAACAAAAACAACAACACAATTCACAAAAATCGCACAAAAATGACTCGCCCTTCTTTTCAAGCAAAAGACGAGTCACAACAACAACAGAAAATTTTCAAAAAAAAAAAACAACACCTTAAGACCCACACAAGGTCCGTCAAACAACCAAAAAAATATTCCCGACACAACGGGGTATTTTCCACAGCTCAAAAAGGCAGTTTTGCGCCAGTTAGAACACAAACAGGTCAAAAATTCAAAAACGACCACGACGAACAACGTGATTTAATCACGTCTCAAAGCGGCCTAAACTACCAATAAAGTCCATTTTACAACAAATTGGCTCAATTTGAGCTCAAACAGGCGCTTATTTCAACACACATAAGACCGTCGCAAAAGGCAAAAATTCCAATTTTGCCCACAATACCCCAACGAATGTTCAATACGGCAAACATGGTCTTCCCCGACTACAATACAACCTAGTGGGGCACACAACTCAAGCAAACAAACTTGAAATTGTGAAACAAGACGATCTTACCATCTCATTCACGTTTTTCGAGCATAGGGAGCGGGAACGGGGACCCAAATGCAAATTAAAAGCACCCCTATACTCCTACATGGGTTTCTAACCTAATGCAATCATCAATTTCACTCAAAAATGGCCTAATCAAAAATGCCCAATTCGATTTTTGAGGGTTTAGGGTTTCGCCCTAATTCAATCAACAAAAAGACAAACAAATTCAAATGGATTCAAGAGGATTTACATACCTTGAGATGACATGATGATAAGGGCACGAAAACAAGCAAGAAATGAGGTCGAAAATGGCGTCTTTTTCTCGGGTTTTTGTGTTTATGAAGAAGACGAAGTGAGAATGGGGAGCTTCCCATTCTCTCGTCTTTTTACAGAAAAAAAGGAAGCTCCCTTTCTTCGCAGCAAGACTCGCGCCTCAATGAGGTGCTCCTTGACTCATTCAGCGAGATTTTGGGCTTTGACCCAACTTCTCGCATCAATTTCAAAATTTTCAACGACGGCAATAAAAACCGCCATTTCAAATACAAAAAAACAATAATAGTGAAATTAAAAATTCACTATTTCCTCAAATTTTCAACGACGGCAATAAAAACCGTCATTTCAAACAAACAAAAAAGCAATAATAGTGAAATTCAAAAATCGCTATTTTCTCAACTTTCAACGACGGCAATATAAACCGTCATTTCAAATACAAAAAAATAAAATAGTGAAACTCAAATTTGCTATTTTCAAAATTTCGACGGCGGCATTAAAAACCCCCATCTGTCAAAAACCAAAACCAATAGCGAGATTCAAATCCGCTGTTCTCATAAATTTTTCAACAACTTTCGCCAATCTCAAATCGAGGGAAGACGAAATTAAAATCAGCCTCCCCAAACACACATCAGACGACAGAATACGCATCTGTTCTTTTCTTACAAAATAAACGGCAATAAAAACCGCTATCTCTCTTCGAGATTCAAAATCACCGCCGGCCACGGGGGCCAGGCTCATAAACCTGTCCCTTTCCGGCACCACAAACATTCAATACAAAACACCGAAATTCCCCAACGGGATATCGGAGGCTTCCTCACGAAGCCCACTAATTCGAACAACTTCTCGAAATAGACCCGTCCAACGCGGCTATTTCCCACAGTCGATCAATCGACATTCAATATGGCTGGCGAGCCTTACAACGCACATTCAATATGGCTGGCGAGCCTTACAATGTACATTCAATATGGCTGGCGAGCCTTACAACGCGCATTCAATATGGCTGGCGAGCCTTACAACGCACATTCGATATGGCTGGCGAGCCTCACAACGTGTATGACTGGCTAGCCTCACAGCCCGTATGGATGGCGAGCCTCACAACGCATATGGTTGGCGAGCCTCACAATGCACATGGCTGGCGAGCCTTACAATGCATATTCAACACGGCTGGCGAGCCTTACAACGCACCACATCTGGCGAGCCCCTTTCATATACGCACCGCGACTGGCGAGCCCCTTTCATATACGCACCACGGCTGGCGAGCCCCTTTCATGTACAGCGGCTGGCGAGCCCCTTTTATGTACACACCGCGGCTGGCGAGCCCTTCATATCCGCAACACGGCTGGCGAGCTTTTTTCCGAAAACAAGAAACGACTCAAGGACATATCCCGAAGATGACTCAGGTATGACTCCTTCCTATGGCTGGCGAGCCTTTATACTTAGTCTAACGGATTTTAAACGACCCGCACGGATAGCCGACAAACTCTAAACTGTTTCCGACGACAGTTCCTTGGCTCGTACCCTCGAGTCGCCTTGGCGTCACCCTTCCCGACGGCAGGTCCTTGGCCCGAATCCTTTCGAGCCGCCTCGACGTCGCTTCGGTCCCCAGGTTGTAATCTTCGATTGACCTGGGGGCTATACTTTGACTTTCGCCCAGTCCAAGTCTCAATCAAAGTGGGGGCTCTGTAGATACCCAGTATCTGTCGAGTTTCCAACAAACACCCGATGATTATCGGACTACAGCATGCTTAGGAATCGCAGCGTTTGATCGACAGTTTTGTACAACTATACGTCGGAAAACTTAAAACGATTTCGAAAATAAAACTATTTAAAACTTTAAAAGTACCTGGAGTGTTTAATGCATGACGACAGGGTCACAATGACACTAATTAGAGTCAAAACTGACACCGGACCAAAAATCGACTCAAAATTCAAATCCCGACTCCAACAACGAGTCAAACCGAGTCAAACACAAAAAATAAACTTTTCAAATACTTCCATGTTAAGGTTTCCCGGAATCCTTAGTGGTCAAGTACAAATCAAGTTCATCCAAAAGCTAGGATACAACAAATCATGATTACACTTGCGTGATAGTGACAAGACACCTCGAAGATGCGTGAAATGGCTCGCGCCTCTCCGAGCAGCCCATGCGACCACGTCGCTCAAAATGCACACAACCACCCATTTTCCTATAAATACCCCTCAAATGCCACCATTTGAGAGTTACGCGAGCGTCCGCCCCCTCACCTCTCTCTTAAAATTATAGACTCGACTTCTCAAGTCACAAACCGACACGTGTTTACGACCTACCGATCATAAACATAAGCCTTACACATTGTTTGGTACCGTCATCGTGCATTAAATCACTTGACCGACCATCTCGACCACTACACCATCACTAAACTTAAAACACTCTTTTTACATTGCTAAAACGGTTTTCAAACCGAGTTTTCCGACCAAACAAGTTGATACACTTTCGTCGATTTCTCGTCTCAAGCCTAGCATGTAAGTATGAGGGTGTAAAAATCCTCTTCTATCATGTTTTTCATTTGTTTCATGACTATAACATGCTAAAACATGCATAACATGGTCCAAATATGGGATAAATGAGCCAAAACCGGATTTTGGTTGAGGCAGGGGCTGCTTGTGTAGCAGCCAGGCTCGCGCCTAAAACCCCCTCCTCAGCCTAAATCCAACCGTGTTTGGTCTCTTCTTCCCCTTTATTTTCATTTCATATTTGTAATCGGTTTTCACCGTTTCAAATATTTCAAACCATTTTTATGACAAATTTTTAACCATAAAACATTTTCACCCTTGGTTCCTAATACCATGACGGTTTAATTCGTGTTTCGGTGATAATATTTCATTAATTACATTTTAAAAGGTATTTTAAAACCTTTTATTTCATTTCTTTACATTTTGAAAGGTATTTTAAAACCTTTCTCATTTCTTTACATTTTCAAAACAAATGTATTAGTCATAAACACAAAATCATCCTTGGTTCTACATACCATGTCGGATTTTAACTCGAGTACGATGATGAACATTGACTAATTACAAACAAATGAACTTAAAACAATTAGTTCATAATCATTTTCAAAACTATTCATGTCAAGCTTGCAAAACCGAACCCGACATCGAATATTGTCAAAACAATGACGATTATTAAAGTCTCGTTCTTCATATCAACACAAAAGCGGCCTTGTAATACCCCGTATTTTGATAGTAATTTAAGAGAATAATTTACGTAAATTAATAATTGATTAAAGACATTTCTAATAATAAATACAAGTCAGACGTTAATTAAATAATAAATTAATAATGCAGGTCGGGAATCGGGTTTAGCCAATATAATATTGGTCGTGTGCTATTGTTAGTTGGGCCGAATTTTATGGTTCATCTAGTATGAGTGTTATCGGGATTTGTATCGGGAATTAATAATAATATAATATGGAAATAATAATATGTAAAGGTAATAATAATTATATTAATAATAATAATAATAGAATTAGTAAAGCAGTAAGTGGAAGTTTTACCTATGGAAAGAATAAATATGTAATAATATTAATTATATTAGTTATTCCTATAATAATTGGAATAAGGAAATAGTTGTTAGTTTTCTAATCAACGTCATATACTCTCTAATTCGAGACTATAAATACACAATAATCTGAATATAATTCATAAAATTAGAAGGAAGAAATTTAAAGGAAAGAAGAAAGAAATTAAGGAAGAGAAAAGCAAAAGGATTAACTTTTATTATCGCCTCAAGGTAATACTTTGAACCGTCTCATGTATACTCTTTGCTATGCTATAACTCGTAAAATAGACCACCATAGATCAGGTCGTAAGTACCGTTGTGACCGTGGATGACCAAGGATCACCGTTGAACTGATTTGACCACCGTTGACTGACGGGAGAGGGCGGTTTCAGGCGAGTTTCGAGGGCTGGTTGTGTTGCGGGTTTTGTGTCGTTTTGACCCCTTATTCAGGACGTGACTCATCTGGGTTTAGTAGGGATAAGTCAGGGTGGTTGGGTCGACCGTGCTGGTGGATGTTCGGGTGGTTTGTGGTGGTGGTGGCCAGAATTACGCGAAAACAGGAGAGATGCAGGGGTTTCGTGCGAGTTGTCGTGACCGTCTTAAAACGAGCATTGTGACTTCGTCAGTTGATCATTGGGGAAGTGGGGACCACCTCTAGAATCTCCATGGTACAGTGGTGTCAACGGTGGTGGCCAGAGGTGGTGTGGTTGTCTGTATTGGCTGTGGTTGAGTGTATAAGACAGTGTGTCTGTAAGGGTGGTGTTGTATGTCGGTTTGAGTAGGAAGTTTGTAGTTTATTTGGGTTGACCTGTTTGTGACCGTGTAGGGTGGTGGGACCATTGGGTCCACCTTGGGCCAGAGGAGGACCACGGTGGTGGCCACTGGTGGCTAGGTTGGTGATTGTATGGGTGTTGCGAGTTGGTTAAACATGTTAAGGAAATTGGGTGTTTTGTGTTGGTATTGGTAGTGTCGTGTATGTGGGGGTGCTAGGGCTGACTCGTGTGGTGGTTGTAGAGGTTGCACGTGAGTGTCGTTGGTGTGGTTGTGTAGGTGGCAGTGAGGACCCAAGGTAGGAATGGTTGTGTGTTGTTATCGGTGTCGGGTTAGGATGAGAATGGTGGATGAAAGTGGGTGTTTTGGTGTCGAGTCAAGGGAGTTTATGAATCGGGTTTTGGGTTATAATTGAATCGGGTTTTTAAATATCGTAAACCTTTAATAATAATAAATAATTAATAATTAATTTGATTAATTAGTATAATTATAAATTAGTAATTAATAATGGGAAGTAATGATTAATAATTGATGGAAGAATTATAATATTTTGATTAGGTGACGATTGTGAAGAAAATTATAATCGGGTCGGATTGCTTTATTATTTGGATCGCTTTGAGCTGCTTGATTTGGATTTGCTTGCCAGGTAGGATAGCTACTCAATCACTTTAATGTTTATACTTGAATGATATTATCTGATTGTATTGGTTGAATTATTTGAAATTGTGATGGAATGATATATGTTTGTTGGTTGGTTATATTGATGATTTAATTATTGACTACCTCAGCTCGTGACTGAGATGATTTAATTATTGACTACCTCAGATCGTGACTGAGATGATTATATTGATTATTGGATTCCTCGGCTTCGTGTCTGAGATGGTAAGAAATTGTGTTGCTCAATTGTTTACATTTTCATATCATGAGCACTTGCATTGGATACCTCGGGCCGGTTCTGCAGACCTGCTGCAGGATGATGAGACTACCTCAACTTCGGTTGGGATGATGAGACTACCCCGGCCAGGGATTGGCGGGATGAACGGGAGCGTCGGAAGATTGATCATGAGCATACATTGCATTTGCATTTAATATTGTTCTTGTATCCATTTATTGTGGTTGTTTGGCTATTCCTACTCAACCTCGTGGTTGACAGTGTATTCGTTAACACCTCTGGTGAACCTTAATGGGGAGCAGATTTGACAGGTACTAAAGATTAGCTGACTTGGGAGCTTATGGGAATGCGTGAGGACTTGGCCAATCTACCTAGAAGTCTAGACCACGTAGAATATTTAATCACTTTATTTATTTCCGCTGCGAGTTGTAATTAATTTATATTAAGTTTTAGTTGGTTAAGTTGTAATCAACATGTAATCATTAAAGTTTTATTTAAAGTACTTTGGTGAGTTGGTTTTTGTTATTCACTACCTCGGGAAACCGAGATGGTAACACTCTCATTTACTTGGGAATGTCTAGCTAAAGGCTCCTGAATAAATGGAGGTGTTACAGGCCTAAACGGTCTTTTCAAATCAAGACGGGTTTAAACACCCACTTTTCAACACATTTTACGAACTTTTTCAATGGTCAGAAGACACTCTTCCATTGTCTGTTGACCTGCGCCTAAACAGGCCACCTTTTTTCCATTTTCAAACTAGGGCAGGCCCACTTGCATCGCCCGACAACTCGCGCCTCTTCTGGCTGCTTGATGCAGGGTCTGTTTCTTTCCAGCATTTGTCTAGGACGATCCCGACTTCGGTTAACCCGAATACAGGACGGATCAGATGACAAATCTGCCCATTTTACATCATATTTTCAAAACGCCTTACTAAGACAAATGGATCACGTTATGCACCATAAACCTAACTCGGTAAATGGATGTTTAATTTCCGTCTTGCATGCGAATCAACATTAAATCCAACTCGACATCAAATACTTGATACTTGGATTAAACAACCGACATAGAAAGCTCACATGTTAGGTTTAAACACGTGGATGCGCATTCATGCATTTACCCGTTTTATCAACTTTTGCATTTAACCAACCTAGATCGATCGAGAGGCCGCTCTGCATCACGGCGGGATTCGATGTCCGATTAAAGGGCTTCCTAATACGTACCTTCACCTCTTACTCAGAAACTTTGGATAGTGGACGACCTTATCCAGGGCGTACGAGAGTCATTCTAGAGATAGGATGCTAAAGAGGGACGATTCCTTATCTTTAGTACCTATGTCAAACACCGCTTTTTGCCTTGGTTGACCTAGGTATAAAGTGGATTCGAACGGGTTCCCAGCATCCCACAAATGCTTGGTGGCGACTCCGAACATCTCTTGTATCGTTTCGAGACCCTTGTCGAGACGAAACCGACCGATCTAAAACGATCCGGTCGAAAGCATTCCTTACACTGCCGAGCGTGGCTTTCAAAAAGACCTTTGTCGTGTCCACAGATCGGCTGGGCATTCGCAGGTGGGCCCATGTCCACACTTTCTGAGCTCGTAGACGAGTTATAGCCTCTTAAAGTTTTCCGGAACAAAAAATTGGGTATTACGGGCAAAATTCGAAACTTCAAGGGCACCGCATGCATTTTTCCACACATCATTGGTATCCTAATGTTAATGAAACTTCTCAAAATATCCATAATGCCAATTCGCTTCATTTATACGTTTATTTTATACACTTTTTATTTTCTTTGACAATAATTTGTCAACCCATTGACATAATTTAGGCCTTGTTCTTTAATTTTGGACTTAAATTTTAACTCATTTCAATTCAGTTTTATTCAGTTCAATTTCATTTAGTTTAGCTCATATCTTCACAAATTAACTTTTACTTCAATTTAGTTGAGCTCAGCCCCATTAAGTTCAGTTCAGCTGAAAAGAACAGGGCGTTACTCTTCAATTGTACCATATTCTCAATTGAATTAGTTGAGATATCGGTAATTTTACGTCACTTGATTAAAATAAAGAATAAAAAGTTAAAATATGTTGTACAAATTAGGAAAATGAGATAGTTTTCCATATGGCATAGGAAGAAATGAAAATGAAAAGGCAGGTAAGCATAGAAAGAGATAAAATGCGAATGTTGGAGGAGTTAGAGTCATCGGTTTAGGAAGAAAAGCCCAAAAAAATGAATGGCCTATAATAGTCTCTTACCTTTTCATTCTTTCTTAAATTTTGTTGGTATACAATTCTAAATAAAACAGGACACCCTCATACTTGAAGGAGATTAGGAGAGTCTCGTATTTTTCTTTAGCTCTCTCACCTTATCCTATCCTCCATGCACTTCCCTCTATAACTCTCTTTTTATTCTATTCCTTATTCCTTATAACTTCATCTTTACACACTATGGAATACACTATTACATACACCTACTACATGGTCTTGTACTAAAAATACCTCATTCTTCCTGTAGTTCTTATCTGTTATTACTAGTTACTCGAGTGCGATAAAATATAGCTTCGTCAACAGAATATATTCCTTCAGTCCACAATTTGTATATCCGAGTGTCCAATTCAGCATATTTGTATATCGGTTGATAATTCCAGAGAATTTGTATATTAAGAAATTAAAAGTATAAATAAACGTATAAATAAACATCTATGGCTCCAAAGGCGGGAAAGGCAAAACAAAACAAGGTGAAAGGGGAGAAGAAGAAGAAGGAAGAAAAAGGTATCTTGTATTTACTTTTGTCAAGTGTTATGGCCTCAACATACATACTATACTGAAACTCGATATCATATTCATATACATATGTATTTTAAAATTGAACCAAGGTAGTAAAATAACGTGAGAACATGTTATTTTTACGAATAACGAGTTTAGTTACTCAATAATAAAGATTTCATTTATTGGGTTGACACAATTGTACGTGGAAGGCATGTAAATATTGAAATTGTGGTTAGTATGTACAAACTCATGTACCGACTACAATGAATTTAGTACGGCGAAATAGAAGGCTAAAGTAATAAATTGGTAACAATATGTAACGAACAAATGATGCCAAAGGAGTTTTGTTTTGGTTATTAGATAACGACTTTATCTTAATTTCGAACTATATTTTGCAGTTTTGCCTACGGTAATTGAGTTGAGTGTCGATACACCCAACGATTCTCGTGTTACTCTTAAGGTATTTCTTCTTTTCATCCTCCGATATGTACAATGTACAATATGTACGCTGGCAGAGCACGAAACTTTCAATATGGATACAAACCGACTAGTCTTTTATTAGAGAAAATTTAAATTGGTTAAATGGTTTATTAAAAAAATAAGTGTATCTAATTACTTAAATAAAAAGCATGTATAGTAAATGAAAAAGATATGCACGTAAGAAATGAAATTGCATGTAAAAGAAATAGAAAAAGATATTGGATTTGGATTTGGTAAGTTGACATATAAGTGGTGCAGGGGATATCCACTGATAAGATTTTGGATGTGAGAAAGCTGTTAGCAGTTCATATTGAGACATGTCATTTGACATCTTATTCTCTCTCTCATGAGGTAAGTACCTCTTCATGTACTTTTTAGTATCATAAATGTAAACTAAGTGTTCGTCTTCTGTTTTCGTACTTGTTTCTACTTTCTTGGGATTGGATTGACTAACATTGCATACTACTGTATCATTATATAATGATTGGTATGTATAACGAACTCTCTTTTATCACAAAATCTAGTTATAAACGGCACATATCCGTATATAACTAAAGACGGGTCAAATAGTTTAAAAGTTGTGACATTTTTGGCCCCACCATCCCATTTGTTGCTTGTTCTATTAGAAAAATACAATACCACGTTCCTAATAGAACAAGCAACAAATGGGGTGGTGGGGCCAAAAATGTCACAACTTTCAAACTATTTGACCCGTCTTTAGCTATAGACGGATATATCCGTCTATAACAAGACTAGCTGCTCTTTTATTGTTTTTGAGAAGGAGTATTTTAATCAAAGACAAACATAGGACATAATTATTGGAAATATTAATTATTTCATTAATAACTAAAGTCATAGTACAAATATTTAAAAATGTGTGAACCACTTCATTCTAGTATGTTCATTGTTGTGCATCTTCCCTCGCCAAAATTGAACGTGTTAAAATTGTAATAGTTAAATTGATGTTTGTAGACTTGTAGCTAAACTGATTTTGATTTTTTAACCCAATTCTCCCATGTTAGAGTATGTGACAATTTTAGCTACAAACATCATTGTCATTGCTGAATGAGCTAATGACATAAAAAGGGTCTTTGTAGAATTGTAGCTCCAATCAATTCATTCATCATTGTGAAATATGTCACCCCACATTCAACCACCGAATAAAAAAGATGGATTGATGAGTGATAAATAGATGATTAATTAAATAAGTTTTAAGACAAATTCTCATTGAAGACGGGCAATATTCGTCACAAGTTGAATACGGATAGTGTCCCTCTCACAATATGCAAGTGGCACTATCTATGGGGTGCTCCATTTTTCCCTCACTTGCCCTTCCACTTGCCTTATTGTGAAAGGGACACTATCTGTCTTCCGCTTGTGACGGACAATATTCGTCACATGCAAGACGCTTTGATGTTTCAAAGTCTAGAAATTGATAAGAGTATATATATATATATAAAAAAAAAAAAAAAAAAAACTATTTTTATATCACGATATAAGGACGGACCGAATTGTCATACCATGGTTTGAGTGTAACACTCCCATTTATCCAAGAGCTTTAATCATTCCTAGATAAAAGAAGTTGTTACCATCTCGGATTGCCCGAGTTAGTGAATAACAAAGTAAATCAAACCACAATACTTTAAATAAATAAATGTTTAGCGGCCTTATTATAATTTATTTAACCAAACAACTGGATAGAAATTATTAAATACAGTCTCGCAGTGAAAATAAAATAAGTGAAATATCTAAATAAATATCTAAGTGAGCTAGACTTCTATACGGTCCATTGCCATCCATCTCACTCCCAAGCTCCCAATCAGCTATTCTCTAGTACCTGTCCGTCAATCTGCTCCCCAATAATTGATTCATCACAGGTGTTTACATAATACACTGTCAACCAAATGGTTGAGTAGGAATATCTAAACAACATGAATATAATACAAATACAAATAATAATAGCAATCAAAATATGCAAATGCTTAACAACCAATTCACATCTCCGAGACACCATTCATCCTGCCAATCTCTGGACCGGGGTATTCACATGCTATCCACCAGCGACTTGCCAATCCCTGGACCGGGGTATTCACATGCTATCCACCAGCGACTAAGCCTGAGGCCTTCCAATACTCATTCAACCATTTCAACAATATGAATATATGCAACATGAATACTCAACAATGAATTAATAATAACAATTCACATCACTAATCATCCAGCAATTAATGTCCATTCTCCAAATAATATCCATATGACAAGCTTGGTAGCTAGCACGGACACTCCTCCTAATCGGCGTTCCCGTGTCGGACACTCGTAAAGCCGTGTCTAACTTTCATCTTTTATTTGGACACGTGTCCATGGTATTTTGAGCCGTGTCCATGGTATTTGGACACACCTTCAAATGGAATCAAGTTGAATTTAAGGTAAATGACGTGAATTGCTATATGGTTGAATTTGGTGGGGAAATAAGTTGAATTGGGGGTAAATGATGTTCTTTAGACTAGTATTAAGATGCCAAAATAGATTGATTATAAGTTGGTTTTTGGTTTTTGGTTTTGGAAATGAGAATGAGTTATAATTAACGTTAAGTTTTACCTTCACTTATTTAAATTTAATATTTAATACTTTTTCAAAAATAAAATCGCACATAAATAACTATAAAATATATATTTTATTAAATTTAAATGACGTGTCCCGTGTTCCGTGTCCTAAATTTCATGGGATGCCGTGTCGTGTGTCCGTGTCGTGTCAGTGTCCGTGTCCGTTTTGGTGCTACCTAGATGACAAGTAACACAAATCATATTCTAGTTGAGTAGATAACCTACCTTTGTAGCTAAAATCCAATTACGCAGTCCAAGAATAAATCAAAAATACTCCACTTCAAATCCGTCACCTAAGACAAAATTATAATTTAATTATATTAATCTTACCGTAGCTCATTTATTAATTAATTACGATTCATTATTATTATTTATAAAATTTACGAAACAAAACTCGTCTTAAAAAATTTACACAACCCACAAACACCCACGAAATCACCCTCTTACCCGTGTCCCAAACCACGGTCAAAACAACCCCGACACAAGACCTAAACCCGTAAGTCTCACCGGGTTAGCCACCCACCACCACAGTGAGCCTAGTCATCCACCACGACCTCCGTCGAGCCCAACCACTAGACCATAAACCCACGCCCTATGACCCACCTGTACGGACAAACCCAACAACAACTCATATTCATCGTGTAAAAATCCCACAACCACAACCAACACAAGGACTCACACCTCCACTGGCCACCACCATAGCCACCACTGACTCACAACGGTTCCAGTGGTGGTGTCCAAACTCCCTCGAAGCAACCACGACGGCCACGGCAGCCGTCTTAAGACGGTTTCAAACAAAACACCAATAATCCCCTGTTTCGCGTTTTCCGGCCACCACAACCACCAAGATCCAACCTTTAACCCTCCAACCACCACCACAAGGGTCGACGCCACCATCCATGACCAACCAACCCCAACCTAGATCACGACGGTCAACGAAAAGAGTTCAAATCCCTGTTTTAATTAAACGACAACACCACGGCCTAACCACAAAAACCACCCAATTAACCACCCTAGGTCAGTTGTCGACGGTCACATAAGGGTCAGGCAAAGTCACGGTGGTCCAAGCTAGCCTATGGTCGAAGTCACGGTCCCTTGGGTTGCGTGTATGATGGTGCACGGTGGTTTTAAACACGATACAAGGCAATATAAACTTTAACTGAATAAATTATGAGACGGTCTTACCTTTTGTCGATTATTTGAATAAGCTAGGGTAAGGTCTCCTCTTCTCTATTTATATTTGGTAGAAAGACGATTAGGAAATTCTATTATTATTATTACTACAACTACTACTACTACTATTATTATATTATTATATCACTATTATTATTATTATTATTATTATTATTATTATTATTATTATTATTATTATTATTATTATTATTATTATTATTATTAGGGTAAATTGATAACTTATACCTTCTATAAGACACTTTTTCAAATTTTATACCTAGAATAAATTTTCTTCAAAACTTATACCAACGATCTCTATTTCTTTTATATTTAATACCAAATCTCTATAATTGACCATTTTACCCTTATTATTATCCTATCAACACCTATTCCTAACCCATTAGTCCCCTTTAATTTCCTTAATTACCAGAATAGTCTAATTCTACCATGGATCACCTCGTCCCATCACTACAACACCACCACTGTGGTATCGGCAACACCACATCGCTACCACCCTATCCCGCCCTCCATCACCGTTAGAATCAAACATCTTAGTACACTCCACCACCACTGGTATCGGCAACAAAGACATCCGTCTTATCGCAACTCCATCACAACTTAAACGACGACCATCTTCCATTACCACTATACCGCCACTCATAATCACCACCTTCGTCAACCACAACCACCATCGACCACCTTGCCTTACACCACACCTTATAAAACCAACAAAATAATTAAAAATAAAAATAAGGAGAAGGTTATTAAACTTGAAATGGTTACCAAATTCACACATTCTCATTTTCATATGAAACGAACAAACCACTATACCGGTCTTACCAGATACGTAATTGTAGTCCTCTTTAAATGATTATTTGATTGTGGTGGTGGTGAATTAGAGAATGGCCTAGAAAGAGGATATGAGAAATCGTCTCAATTAAATTAGGGGAACTTGATTTTGGCGGATTAAGGTGATGACATGGCAGAGTGGTCTTGTGGTGTGGTCTTGTAGTCTAGAGACAGGTTGGAGGCAACAATTTCGTGGTGATGGAGGGTGGGATAGGCTTGTGGTGGTGCTGTAGCGGCGACACCGATGAGGGAAGTGGAGGTTTGTGGTGACTGGTGAGTATGGCGTTATTATTGTTGGGAAAGGGGATGATGGGTTGGTTAATGGAATTAGAAATGGTCAAATAGGTGGTAATAGGTTATTAGTAGGGGTAAAATGGTCAGTTTCAGAGATTTGGTATTAAGTATATAAAAAATAAAGATCTTTGGTATAAGTTTTGAAGAAAAATTATTCTAGGTATCAAATTTGAAAAAGTGTGTTATAGAAGGTATAAGTTATCAATTTACCCTTATTATTATTATTACTACTACTATTAGCCAAGTAATATTATTAGTACAATACATTTTTTTAACTTCTTATCATAATTAAAATATGTGCAAATAATATGATACTATATTCTAATGCTAACATTTATTTACCACGAATCTAATTATATAAATTTTCAAAAAAAAATTATGTTACTTTTTTGCTAAATGAGATGTATAAGTTTTTATATAAAAATTATAAACATCAGTTGGACATAATATAAAAAATATATATATCATACCGTGAAGATAATGATATAAACTCTTAAGAGCTCTCCAAGACATTGCTTAAGAGACTCAGAAGGTTTTGGGTTGGTATTTAGGTTCTAAGGATGCCTTCTATTTATAATCATATGATCACCCACCTTATGCTAAACTTTCGACGTGGGATAATTCTAATATTTACCACACCAACATATTTTTCAATGTGGGACAAATAACATACTTAGAAATACACCATCTTTTTCGCACATAATTCGACATCTAACCCGGGTTAATAATAATGAGCAAATACTATACTCTCTCCATTCAAGACCAAATACAACATTCCTTTTTTTACACTATTCATGAACGAATAAAATCTCTACGATTCCTTGCAATATGTAAGACAAAATATGGTCATGTGGGATTTTATTTGATTTACCTATAAAGTACAATGAGAATATCAAATTTTTAAATTTTTGGGATATTCTCTCGTGTACCCCCGAACTTTTTCGTTTTCTATGGTGTATCCCTCTTTTTTCGCAAAAAAACTTTGACCGACAATAATTCTCTGTTACGAGTTCAGAAAACGGTTATTTTTTTTTTCAAACCAATTATCTCGTCAAGGCCTTCAATTTGAAAAAAATTCGCCGTTTTTTGAACTCGTAGCCAGTAGTTATGGTTGGTCAAACATTTTTTAACGAATAAACTTTGACCGACCATAATTCCCGTCTACGAGTTGAGACGTCGGTGAATTTTTTTCAAACGGAAGACCTCTTAAAGACTGTCAATTTGGAAAAAAAGTTTATCGTATTGTGAACTTGTAGCCCAGAGTTATTGACAGTCAATTTTTTTTGCATGAAAAAAGTGGTATATCATAGAAAATGAAAAAGTTGAGGGGTACACGAGAGAATATCCCTAAATTTTTTATAATGTAAACTTAAAAATATTTACGTTGTAATTTGTGTCTTGGCAAGTGTGTAAATGAAAATGTTGTATTTGGTCTTGAATGGAAGGAGTACTATTTATTAATATTCGTACGTTTGTTTTTAATTTTTTTTATCATAATTTAAAATATATGCAAATAATATGATACTATATTCTAATGCTAGCATTTCTTATACCAAGAATCTATTATAATATAATTTTCATAATTTTTTTATAATACTTTTTTTTGGCAAATGAAATGTATAAGTTTTTATATAAAGATTATAAACATCACTTGAATATAATACATACTATAGAAAATATATATATATATATATATAAATATATATATATATATATATATATATATATATATATATATATATATATCATACTGTGAAGATAATGATATAAACTCTTAAGAACTCTCCAAAACAATACTTAAGAGACTCAAAATATTTTTGGTTGGTATATAAGTTCCAATGATGACCCCTATATATAATCATAGAATTATCCACCTTATGTTAATCTTTCGATGTGGGACAATTCTATAATTTATACGTATTATAATCCCTACACTAACATTGTTTTTCAATGTGGGACATATAACATATTAAGAAGTATACCATCTTTAATATGTGCAAATCATATGAAATCTATACTCTAATGAAAACATGTTTTGCCACGAATCTAACTATATTATCTTCATAATTTTTATAACGACATTTTTTTGCCAAATGATATGTCAAAGTTTTTATATAAAAATTAGAAACTTCTCATGAATATAAAATAGAAAATATAGATATTATAATAATTAAAAGATTCTCCACTTTATTTTTTATGCGGAAAAAATTATTTATGAAACTTTCCTAAATTAATTTTTGATGATGTGGACGCTCTAGCATCGCTCGAAAAAACTCTCTTTTATGTATATACTAGATTTAATGCCCGTGCGATGCACGGGTCTGTTTGTAGTGTTCTAAAATATACTCTGTAGTAATTGTAAAATGTTAAAGTATATTTCTAATTATAATGGGTTCTTAATTTTCAAGTACACATTTTACTCGTTGTTTTTTTTGGGTGCACACACATTTTACTCATTGTAAAATATCAAAGGTTACTCTAAATTATAATAAGCTGTTTATTTATTTTCACAATATACCCCTCTCATCTCCCTTGTCTCTTCTATCATCTCTCTTCCCTTTACTACTATGCCCACATCCACCTCATTATTACTTTTTCCAACCCAATAAATACTCAGTTTAGTACCTCTATACAAAATAGGTTCATTGATAAAGAACATTAAATAATCATCAATTTAATCTCTAAATACTTTCTTTACAAAAAAACTCGCTAGGTTGATCTCGTTACGTTTATCTCATACTTGTGGTATTCATTATAAGGAGTTTAGGTTTTTTCGATGCACCGGCTGGTTAAATAAACACCATAATTCGTCGTATAATAATAACAATTGTTGTAGAATTAATATAAATTTCTTCTGTTAAACGTATATTCAATTTTTTCAAACTCGTCTCTTCGTCAATGTATCAATTTTCCATGAAATAAAAGTGTTAAACTACAATGAAGCTAGGATTGATATGGTCTAATTGCATGGCTGATGTGGGATTATGGTCTAAGTGCTTGGCTAGCAGTGAACATGCTAGAGCATTTGTTTATGGAGCATATACGTTAATACTCCCTCTTATATTCACTATACTTTCCCCTATTTTTTTAAAATGGATTATTCAGGTTTTCTTCCAACTTTTACTCTTATTTTATTTACTCATCACTCCTATCACCAAACCCCACCCAACTCTTTTACTCATATTTTATTATTTTCCTTAATATTTTGGCCCCACAATTCTCTATTTCTCTTATTTTATTCATATGTCTCTCCTTATCACCCCCACTCAACCCTTTTACTCGTATTTTATTCATTTCCTTAAATCTCGTGTCCACAAACAAAGCGAAGATTATAGTGAATAGGAGGTCGTATTTTATTCCTTTCCTTAAATCCCGTGTCCACAAACAAAGGGAAGATTATAGTGAATATGAGGGAGTATATTTGTTTTCTTGTATGTTTGTTTGCATGTAGGAATAGATTGTACGGAGTAGTGTTTACGGCCTATCAATTTTTTATATCATATTGAGAGTGAGCAATTTGTTAAAAAAAAGTAGAAAAAAAAGTGAATTAACAAAACAAAACTCAATAATATACGTGGTTTAACCCTACCCCCTAAACATAGAAATCCAATTTGTTAAAAAACCATCCCCAAATTAACAGCCCATCCTTTCCCAAACCAATTATCCCCAATTCAACGTCATTATCTCCAAATCATTATCAAACAAATCAACCCATATTATCACCACAAATTCTCTCCCAGATCATCACTACCACCAAAATCCTCCATTCATCTTCAACTCTTTCCTTAATCAATTTGTTCCCCTCCAATCTGCTCGATCACGGATCATCACCGACGCTGTTCATCATTAAATGGAGTAGGCGATTATATAGCTCATCTATGAAACAAAAATCATAATAGATCCTTACTGAAATAAAAATTGAACTCGAAAAAAAAAGTGCATGAAGGGTTTGATTCTTTGTAGCCAAGTATGATGGAAAAAAAAATTAAACAAAGTAATGATGAAGTAAAATTAGACGTAAAACAAACTATAAATTAGATATCGATTATCGCCATTATTAAAAGCTATTAAAAATACGCTAACCTTTAGCTTTAGTTGTAATTATTGTGTGAGGCGACATGTCTTATTCTATACTTTTTGTTAGCATGAAAATCTATTTCTAAATATCAATAAAGTTTAATATTGCTAAGCATTAGACAAATTAATATAGACAAAGGATTACTCGCTAAGCATTATAAACAAAAAGAACCAACAATACAAATCATAAATATCTTCCTACAAACAATTCATCAACGTAGCATATGATTTATTTGTATCATTGGACATTAGTGGTTACCTTTACTTCGTATTTGTGTAGAATACCATGCAATACACACCCAATTACTCCATACTAATCAACGCAATTGTATAAGCTGCAAAAAAGAAAAAAAAAAACAATTTAATATAATCTATAGTCACCAGGTAAAAAAAAAAAGCAAATCAACATCAACATCCATATATCCATATATCAATACTAAAAAGACCAATACAACATGTACACAATTAAAATTATGTGACCAAGAAAATCATAAAAGAGCAATGTATATATAGCTTTCCTATCTTTTGCTACCGAGCTGTTTGAAACCTAGCTAAATTCTATTTGTTTTCTTATTGTATTGATTTATATTGTTTATGATGAACTAATTAATATCTTTAGTTGGTTTTCAAGTATAGTTTATTTATAATTCCTACAATGATAGAATTTCTTCTTTCTCAGAGTCATGACGTACGCTTACTACCGAACTCTTTACTATTGGTCGAAAGTCTTTCGTAAAAACTGGACTCTCTATAATCGCTCGAAAAAAGCTTCCTTTAATAATATAGATAGATAGATATAGATATAGATTATTATTATTATTATTATTATTATTATTATTATTATTATTATTATTATTATTATTATTAGCCAAGTAATACACGGGCCATACACGGCCAGTGGTAATTCCGACTCAACGTTTATTTATTATTTTATTCTATTATTCCGTTTTACTCACTTTTATTAATTATAGACGTCATAATTAATCCATTAAAATGCAATTATAAATGCTACCAAAATACGGGTATTACAATCTTCCCCCCTTAAATAGAATTTCGTCCCGAAGTTCACTCAAAGTACTCAAAAAAAAAAAAAACAAATAATCTCCAACTGGCCAAATAAAATTCGAACCACAACACATTATCAAATCGTTAAAACACACTCTAATTATTAAACTTTCCATCCAAAATGCAATAAAATGCGAGGTGTTACATTGAGATCCTTATTTTTACTTCTGAAATTTTTCCTCTAGCTTCTATTAGAATTGTTTTCGATTTTACATATCTTTTGTAAGTGTCGTTTGCCGTTTCATTAATGAATTAATATTTTCTTTAATAAACGAATAAATACGGCCTTTAAGGCTACATAAAAAAAATCTATTTTACTCCAAAAATAACTACTTCTAGATTAAGATCTATGCATATAAATATATATCCCATAGGACTGTATATAATAATAAATAACTAATGAGTTTTTGTTTCTCAAGTTTCATTTTTTAATAGTGTTTTTCAAAAGCTAGTAATATCAAAGTGGTACTTCTATTTTTAAGATCAAAATAATAGTTGTTGAGCTTTTAAGAAATTATTTTTTAACTTTTGTGTAGTTGTGTCATGTGTGTATGGCGTATTTGTGTATTTTGGTAGAGAAACACCTTAAGTTAGACTAAACATATTCTATTAAATGATTAATGAATGCTTTGTACACTCGAAAAATATATAGACTTTAGTTTGCAAGGCATTTCAGGTTGCTTATTGATCAAAATTTTAGCTATTTTCTTTTTCTGCAAATGTTTGACAAATACTTTATTTAAACAAATAAGTTACCTGAAATGAAATGCTACTTATCTTAGGTATTATTTAATTTTAGGTAGCTTATTTGGGTAAATAGATACTTGTCAAACACGTACAGAAAAATAGGTAACCTGAAATTTCTCTCAAAAAAGCTACTTTAGTCAAAACAGGGGCCTGAAATGCATATTGCCAAACAGAGTATAAACCTCTATTTTTAGAGTCTGGAATCTCCATTTCACTTTCGTGTCTCATCTTGTGCCCCACTATTTTAATCTTCTAACACCTCATTTTTTTATAATATCTAGATACTAATTTTTAATGTTTAATATTTGTGTACTTATATATCAATTAGAGAGATAGTGAGACACAAAATAAAATACGAAAATGGAACAAAAGATACCAAAAGTCCTTTTTGACTTGTTGTCAACATTTTTTTGATTAGGAAAAAAAAGATTTTTGTCACATAATTGACTTTTAAGTAACATTTTATTAGGTACGGGGACAAAAGTTGAAAGACACGGTCGAAATTGCCTCACTGAAGCCATGCCATCTCACCATCACCGAAGGTAAGAGAAATTGACCATCCATGCCACACAAATGTTTTTCTTTTTAAAAAAAAATGTATAGGGTGATGTTATGACATAATACAACCATTTTTATGACATACTCCCTACCATTTAAACCAAAGATTACATTTGACTTTTTATCACTATTCATGATTGTATAGAATCTTTGGTATTATTAGTAAATGTTTAAGAGAAAACATAGTCATGCGAGATCTTGTTTGATTCATCGTCATGAATGCTATAAGAATATCAAGTTTTTATAATTTTTAATAATGTGTAGCTAAAGATATTCACGTTGCAAAATGCGTCTCGGCAAGCGTAATAAAGTCAAATGTAACCTTTAGTTTGGATGAGAGGAAGTAATATTTATGAATGGAAATTAGTATAGTTATTAAAATGAAAAGGTTATCGATATTTTTCCTAAAAATAAAAATTTTGCTAATAATTTTGCTCGAGTGAGTCATAAAATAGGAAATAACTAAACTTGGGTAAAACTATTTTTACTGAAAAAAAGAGAGAAATTAGCTTTAAATTAATCATAATAATGAGAAGTAAAATTTTAATCAATTGAGTCGGGTTCCTCTAGACAAGTCATTTTGGTGTGAAATAATAAGTAAAATTTCTCCTTTAAATAATAACACTTAACTGAAATATTGTAGATTTGTAATTAAATTTGACATTTTAACCATAAAATAGTCATAAAAATCTGTCTTATTTATTTTAACGAAATTGACCGTCACAAATAAGAATTTGCCGTAATCAAAAGTCGACTCCAACGTGTTTAGTAACGGTGTTCCCCTACCTAGTGAACAACTGAACATGGGTAACACTAACGCCTGAATAATTAGTTAATATCCGGTTAACATGCAGAGGACTACACGGAAGACGCGGCCGTGTCGCACATCCGCCGCCTCCTCGACCTGGTGGCGTGCACCACCGCTTTCGGCTCCAAACCTCGCAAAGAACCGGACGCTGTCGAATCGGAGAATGCGAAAAAACAGGCGGCTGCTGCGGCGGCGGAGAAAGGGGAAGTGAACATGTGTCCGCCGCCGCGGTTAGGGCAGTTTTACGACTTCTTCTCTTTCTCTCACCTCACTCCTCCCATTCATTGTTAGTTCTCTTTCTCCTTTATTTCCTTTTGCTGTTTTTGATTTTACCTGAGACTCGACATCTCATTTTCTATTGCTTTGTCTCATACTTTCTCTTCAGGCCGTTTCGCAATGAGGCTAGTATTTACTTTATTTTTGTCCGTTCGTTATTTGCGGTCCCACATATTTCTCAGCTTGCATTTTCCGTCAACTGTTATTACCATCTTAATTCTTGTACCGAGAGTTTGAACCTTATCACGAGATAAAGGAGAGCAGCTGAAATTTTGGAGAAATTGTTCTAGAAATTACAGAAAAGATAATATGTTTTGAAAAGACATTTGCGGAATGTAAGAGTTATGAGATCGGAGGGTGGAAATTTGCGGAATTAATCTTATATGTCAAAATTTGCTTGAAAGGAGAATGACTGGTTGCCAATACTATGCTCAAATTCATGTTACTTGAGTTAGTTTGTTATTCGATCTCCACAAATCCTTGTATATGAATAAGACCTGTCTAACTTTATGATTATGGTAGATAAAAGTCACATCACTATTGAAAAATTATTCCCTTTTGCTTGTAATCTCACGCGTCTAATCATAGGCGTAATGGCCATGCCGTCTTGTTGGAGATTTCCTAATGAGTCATTCATGCGGAGATGGTGGGAGAGTGATTTGTTGGGTAGAAACCATTTTTGAGGCAGCTAAAACATAAGCAAGAGAATGGCTGAAAGGGGAAATTCAATTTTTTCAGGGAAAACTTTTTAATTTTATAACACATTTTGGATAGAAAGATGCATCTTTCAGGAGTATAAATTGCTAAATGGGCATTATTAAAAAGGTTTGTTGATAAATGTTGGGTGATTAGAGCCTCGAAGGTTGTGATCTTGCATTTGGGAGACCAAATAAGAACTACTTTGTATAATGTATGAACCACTCTATACAAGCTAGAGTGACGAGGATGTATGTAGAACGTGGTATGTCATAACAATAAGATTTCCTTTGTAACAACATAAACTATGTTATGTTCGCTATAATTTGTGTGTTGTGTATTGCTTAAATTCACGTGTTTACCCGGTGCTTTGTTGACTTGGAGTTTGGGATGGGGAGAGGAGGAAGTGTGATGGCATTGTCGGCTTGCTGATAGAAGCACACCTTCACCTACCAATCTATGTAAAATGTGTTGTTCAAGACTACACTTCTTTAAAATAAGCAATTCTAAAGTGGAGGGAATAGGTAATCTTGTATAATGAGGCATGTAACTTTTAAGTTTTGAACGTTAACACATTATTACTTGATGTCAGAGAGCAGTTTACGGGTATATGCTCAACACCATTCAATCCTTTTGATCCTCCATGCTTTTTTCCCTGTGTTGACGATGTTTCATTTTTCAACCACAGTACCATTTAGGACTTGTAATTTGTGAAATTCTGCTTAAAATTTGAACCACACTCACAAAGAGGAGAGGGAATCTGCTTAATACGTCCAAAGGAGATTCCTTTCCTAAACTAGTTAGTATGAGGTAGAGGAACTCAGTTTATAGTGATCAGCTCTCTTCATCTTTCAATCTGAGATACTCACATGTAGGAGCTACTTTAACATAATTATAATCGTGCTTTTACCGATCTCCCTCGCAGATATTAGAAGATCTCATCGCCCATTCCTTGAGGACAAAACAGAAGATGACTTTTTCCAAATTGATGTAATCGTATTTCAAGCAATTATTTTGTATTTGATGCAAATTTTCAACTTTTTGTACGTCTACATTGGAAGTTTTCGCTTAGCCTAATTTTGTCATGTGCATCTGAAGGTTCGTGTTTGTAGCGGAAAGCCTACCACGATTGTCGCTTCACGAGAAGGATTCTATCCATCAGGACGACGGTCACTGCTTTGTCACTCACTGGTTGCCTTGTTGCAGCAACTAAGTCGTGTGTTCGATACGGTATTGTGTACACACTTCTCATACCAGTACTGCAAGATCATTACTGTTAGATTACTAAGTTAGTTTCCCTTTCTACCATGTACAGGCATACAAGGCACTCATGAAAGGCTTTACAGAACATAACAAGGTACATTGCAGTGCATATCCTTGCCAGAGCCACACGTTGAGTTAGGTGTATGTATAGTTAATAGTACGACGGATCCATGTGTAGTGATATGGGGTCACACTGTCACAGGACATCGATAACAGTTTTTATAAGTTTTTGTGCAACCACCCAATTCTAGTATTATAAAATTAAAAATATAAAACTTTATTTAGTAACTACTTAATTTTCAATGTGCTAATGTAAAAAAATTTAGCCGGCCCGCCACTGATTCTTATTTTTCATTTCAGTTTGGAAACCTTCCTTATGGATTTCGGGCAAATACATGGGTTGTCCCTCCAGTGGTTGCTGATAACCCGGCTGTTTTCCAACCTCTTCCCGTAGAAGATGAGAATTGGGGAGGAAATGGAGGTGGTCAAGGAGGAAACAGAAAGCACGAGGATAGGCAGTGGTCAAAGGAGTTTGCAATATTGGCAGCTATGCCATGCAAAACTCCGGAGGAGAGGCAGATACGAGACCGTAAAGCATTCATCCTCCATAGTTTATTTGTCGACGTTTCAGTCTTTAAAGCAGTAGCTGCTATCAAGCATATCATTCAAAGCAACCCGAGCTCTCCTCTTGTTCCTTCCCATGAGGAACAAGTAGGGGATTTGCTAATAAGGGTGACAAAAGACATACCTGATGCTAGCCAAAAATTGGACTGCAAGAATGATGGTAGCCAAGTTCTTGGATTACCCCAAGAGGAGCTTGCCAGTAGAAATTTATTCAAGGGAATAACTGCTGACGAGAGTGTAACTGTTCATGTAAGTAATTTGATTAGTTGCCTTTCATATGTGTCTGTTACTATGGTTCACTCGAGCATTCATTCTATTTGCTCAAAGTATGACTTATCTGTGCTCAACTTTTAACATGCCAGGATACGCCCACTCTGGCTGTTGTGGTCGTTAGGCATTGTGGCTATACAGCTGTCGTGAAAGCTTCAACTACGGTAAACTGGGAAGAAAACCCTATTCCCCAAGACATTGAAATTGAGGACCAGCCTGATGGTGGTGCCAACGCCTTGAATGTAAATAGGTCTGTCATCAGTGTCTTTTGAGAATTGAATACTCCCTTGATCACCTCCGAGCTTTCTTCTTTCATTTTGGGATGAATATATTTGAACTTCGCACTAAAATCTTTCTTTTTTGTATGTTATTTTTGTCATTGTGATTTGTTATCATATTTGAACTTCCTGCTTGGAATCATTCACCACCTTGCATTGCTGACAAATAGTGATGATATCCTGATTAATGTCATGTTGAGACACGACTTATGCAGATAAATGTATGATCTTGTTATTTTTAGTTCACTGAAAGAATTTTACATATATTAATTTTAATAGCCATTAAGTTTACTAATCTAAAGGAGCACCACATTGTGAAATAAGTTGAATCCAAATTATATTTCATGCGCCTTAATTCTAGTCCCTAAAGACGCATGGTGTTTATAGGTGGTTGGAGGGATTTTAACTTTCCTCAGTGATACATCTATCATCTATGCTTTAGCAACTAATTAGATTATGCACTTGGATTTTGACAGTTTGAGGATGCTGTTGCACAAGTCACTTTCTCCATCCATACCTTCTACCCAGCGACTGCAGAGTGCGGACATGGACGAATTACGTTCTGGTAGATCTCTGGTGAGAACAGTGATGACAGAGAGTCTGTCGAAGTTAGAGGGTGAAAGTAATAAACCGGTGAAGTTCATAAGGTGGGAGCTTGGGGCTTGTTGGGTGCAACATTTGCAAAATCAGACTTCTGGGAAAGGAGAATCCAAGAAGGCCGAAGAGGCTAAGGTTGAGCCTGCTGTAAAAGGTCTTGGGAAGCAAGGTGGTTTGTTGAAGGACATAAAGAAGAGAATTGATGAAAAGAACAGCAAAAACGAGCATGGTAAAGAGATTCATGACATGGATAAGAAATCAGAGGCTATTGATCCAAAGGAGGTAGAGAAACAGGCTGCAGAGAAGGAAAGCCTGTGGAGGAAATTGATATCTGAAGCAGCTTATGTACGGCTAAAAGAATCAGAGACTGGTCTTCATTTGAAGGTGATAAGCCCATATAGAATTCATCAGGTCATCTGGTTTAGCTTCTTTGCGTGACGTCATATGTTAGCATAATTCTTTCTGTTCTTGATTCGGAAAGAAACCATTTTAATCCATTGTATCAGTATGCTAAAATCTGAATTCTCCATGGGACACTTAGACAACATATCCCAGTGCCTCAATGAAAATTGGCTTGATAGTTTCATAGAGTGATTCTTACCCACAAAAAAAGAAGCAAATCCAATTTAGTTTCAGAAAACTTCAGTGTTACTTTAACAGAATCTCAGGTGGTGTTACGTACTCATCATTAGCCAACAGGATTTAGTTTCAGAAAACTTTAGTGTTACTTTAACATATCCCAGGTGTTATTGCCTACTCATCATTAGCTAACAGGAAAATTTTTCTTTACTTATCATTTTATTATTCTCAAAACTACTCCCTATATCTAGAGGGTAGCAAATGCCATTTGTCATTACAGTGACACTAAAATGTTTCCATGTTTAGTGAGCTATTTTGCTTAATTCCATTATATTGCTATAGCAAGAATTCTGAGTTTTTGGCTCCTTTGGAAAAGGAAGCTAATAGGACACTCAGTTATGGTTAAATTACATTGGTTAACATTCTGCAAGGGTCTAATGTTATTGATATCTACTGAAGTTCATAATTCACTCACAGGCACCCGATGAACTAATTGAGATGGCCCATGATTACTATACTGATACTGCCCTTCCGAAGCTGGTTGGTCTCTATATCTTGGTGGTTCTATTTTGCATTGATGGAACTTTTATGATATGAAATTTGACTACAAATTGGTTTAGGTGGCAGATTTTGGCTCTCTAGAACTTTCTCCTGTTGACGGAAGGACACTAACAGATTTCATGCATACAAGGGGTTTGCGAATGTGCTCCTTAGGACGAGTTGTAAGTTTTTCTTTCTCCAGACTCTCTTCTCTCATCTATGTAGGAAAGCTATGTTTTCCCCTCCTTTCTCTTCTCATATGCAACCAATTGTTAGAAGTTCTCTGTATAAACAAACATACCAGTACCACTCAATTGGTTGGTGGGAGCTGTTATCAACTTCAGTGGTATAAATCCATGACACTATTCCCACAAGATTTTGTGTTTTATATGTAAATTCATTTAGGGCACTAGCAAACTGACTAGTTTTTGTAAGCCACCTAAGGGAAAATGACTGGAAATTTTGGAAGCACTCATTCTGTCCCAGTTATACAGTTATACAGCTATACCATTCACATGTGACTTTAATGGTACATTGATGTTAACTTTGACTATTACTACTTCACAGCATACACTAACTACAATTTTTTAAGCTGATAATATGAAGAAAGAATTCTGACAAACCAATAGACATATTTTAGATTGTAGTTTGTGTATATTTGGAGAAACTAATGATCATTCTTGTAACTTTGGCCACAAAAGTTAAATGGGACAATAAATATGAGTATGGAGGTATTATGTATCAGCGTTTTTTTTTTCCCTCATAGATGTTGTGGATTACGACTATGGGTTTACTAAAGACTGCAATTAGACATTTTCTTTTTCCTGTTCTTTACCCCTAAACCTTTCCACATTTAAGTAACTAAATACACAACGATGTTGGAACTCGAGGGAAAAATGATGGGTTCTATTGGCTGAGGCTAGAACAGTAGAACCTGGAACTTCTAGGTCGCAATAATGGCTTCTTTACCACTCTCAAGTCTCAATAATATGCGTCTAATGATAGGAAAGTTAAAGCTCAGGGGGCCAACCCTCCTCAGTAACTCTAAGATTTGCCACTTAGCGTGTGAGGCATCAAATCTTAAAATTACTGACAGTTACATCAAAACTTAAAATTTCTGACGGTCAAAGTTGTGTAATGTTCCATCGATGAAATGGTGTACTAGTTTTTTTTTTTTTTTTGTTAAATTGTTATTATTATTTCCCTAACCTCTTTCGTTTGCACATTGTTCGTTCTTTAATTCTCTATGCTAGTAAATGATCAGTAAACTGTCCCGATCTATCTCTAATTACTATACCACTTTTTCAGGTCGAACTTGCAGACAAGCTCCCACATGTGCAGTCACTATGTGTGCATGAAATGATTGTTCGTGCCTACAAGCATGTTCTGCAAGCTGTCGTTGCAGCTGTTACTGATGTAACTAATTTGGCCAATGCTATAGCAGCATGCCTAAATGTATTGCTGGGATCACCATGTTCAAAGAATGCCGATGAAGAGACTGTTAATGATGATAAATTAAAACAGAAATGGGTGGAAACATTTCTTTATAAAAGGTTTGGCTGGCAATGGAACAAAGAAAGCTGTGAAGACTTTCGGAAGTTTGCCATTCTCCGAGGGCTCTGCCACAAGGTTCAGCAGTTTTTGACTCTTCCATATTGTTATTTCTAACCATCTAACAATACCCCAGTGCCTCAAGGGCCCCTCCAAATGATGGAGTAGAGGGGTTGGATGTACGCAGTCTGACAACTTTTCGAGTCATTTTTACAGGTTGGACTTGAGCTTGTTCCAAGAGACTATGATGTGGACAGTGAGTGTCCATTTAGGAAGTCAGACATCATAAGTATGGTTCCAGTGTATAAGGTATAGTGAGGGGCTAAAAACTGTTTAAACTGAGTACAAAATACAGTCTTTTGTTTTAATTATGAGCTTGATTTCACAGCATGTTGCTTGTTCCTCTGCCGATGGGCGTACACTATTAGAATCCTCAAAAACTTCCTTGGACAAAGGCAAACTGGAAGATGCTGTCAACTATGGGACTAAGGTTTGAGGCGTTCTTTTTCCAATTGATGTCTTATTTTTAAATTTGTTGTTAACATCAGTTACCTTCTTAAATGTGAAGGCACTGTCCAAACTTGTGTCGGTATGTGGTCCCTACCATCGTATGACAGCCGGAGCATATAGTCTTCTTGCTGTCGTCCTCTACCATACTGGAGATTTCAATCAGGTATCACTTCTGTTAGACTGAAGCAAAATTGTCAGATTTCTGAAAGTCATTTGGAAAGAGGTGAAGTCTATTGCACTTGAATGGTGTATTGCATGTTAGAGAAACTAGTGTAAATACAGTAGACTAACTAAAGACAACAGTATATGGTTTGTCATCTCAACAAAACTGCACAATTTCTGATCTTCTGCCATTTGAGTACCTCGGTCCTTTTATGATTACTTTTGCATTAAAGATGGTGGGTATTTTGGTGGAGATGCTTACCAATTAGAATTCATTTTATTTTTGCGTGTATAAAGAACTTATAAATACTTCATATTGTGCTAAATTCGTCTTCTGTACGATTGAGTGAATTTTCTCAAAATTCTAGCACCACTTCGATTAACTTCATAGTTGATAGCTTTTTTTTTTTTTTTTTTTTTTTTTCGTTTTCTCCCTTTTCTTGTATGTGTATGGCAGGCCACTAGGGCGATTTTGATGCTGACAAGTTTCAAACCCAGGTCATGAGTACCAATACTCAACAACTTGAATCCTCTAAGCTAGCTGACGTGCGCATAGTTGATAGTCTTCATCTGCTTAATTGTGAGAGTTGGTGGATACCTCTTTGGCACTTAATTCACAATTTGATATTGACTTGCATCAATTTTCACGATCCCTTTTTAGGCTACAATTTACCAGCAAAAAGCATTGGACATCAATGAAAGAGAACTTGGACTTGACCATCCTGACACAATGAAAAGTTACGGGGATCTGGCAGTTTTCTACTATCGTCTTCAGCATACAGAACTGGCCCTGAAGTAAGCCTTGTGTCTTATCTTAAATTATGCTTCTACTATTGTTTTCCACATATAAGCCTCTAGTCCCCTACAGCAAACACTTATCTTTGTAGGGGGATGAAGATTCTAACCTAGAACTTACTAGGTACAGCTTTGATAGGATTTTGAAACATCAGAAGTTTCTATATGAAATGCTAGTTGGTTGGTTTACAAACTAGTTGGGGGGGGGGGGGGGGGGGGGGTGTTACTGAATCTCTCTCCGACACTTGATCACAAATTTTGTTATTTTCATTGAGATAATAATCCACACAACATCTACAAATGTTTGTCAAAATTCAAAGAACACATAAGAATTGAACAATATTCAACCTCTTTTAAATAAAGATCGTTAATTAAATAAGAAGCTTATGCATACCCTCAATTATAACGTTTTTCTTGATACGGGATCATTGTATCCTTCAAAACCTTGATAACTAGGTCGTGATGCAATGTCCCGGTCCATTTTTAATATCATGCCTTCTATAGCACAATTGACGCAGCTTTAGCTCATGTTGTAGTCCGCTTTCTAGGGTAGTACGGTGTTATAAATTGGTTCTAGCATTTTGATAATGTACCTGATGGACATCATTTTGCTGACAAAGGTATGTGAACCGTGCCCTGTATCTACTGCATCTAACCTGTGGTCCTTCGCATCCAAACACTGCTGCTACCTACATAAATGTGGCGATGATGGAAGAAGGTTTAGGAAATGCTCATGTTGCGCTAAGATACCTTCACGAAGCTCTGAAATGCAATCAAAGACTACTTGGAGCTGATCATATTCAGGTCATCTCTCGTCCTATACCCTTTCCACTCTATTAATATATTCATATTCAACTCAATCTGTGGTTTTCTCATGCAGACTGCAGCCAGCTATCATGCCATTGCAATTGCTCTGTCATTGATGGAAGCTTATTCCTTGAGTGTTCAGCATGAGCAAACTACTCTGCAAATACTGCAGGCAAAACTTGGTCCAGAAGATCTGAGAACTCAGGTGAAGTTATTTTATTATCTTACAAAAACACTTTTAAAGTGAAAATAATTCTTATATTAGTTAGATGTTTTCAACACTGGGAAACCATCAAGTCTCGGTTCTGAACTATTGTATGTAGGACGCGGCTGCCTGGCTTGAGTATTTTGAATCTAAAGCTGTAGAACAGCAAGAAGCTGCACGTAATGGATCTCCAAAGCCAGATGCGTCTATTTCCAGTAAAGGCCACTTGAGGTATTCAAATTGATGTAGTAGTCACGAATTTCAGTGATAACTTCTAAAAATAGCGTGTTCATATTTACATTGGGACTTGCTTCTGAAAGTCACTGCTTATTTGTTACCCGTTTATTTCATGTTGCAAGTTATGCATAGTCCTGGGCGCCTTCTTGTTTGTCGGTTGTCTACTTGACTATTACTTTTTAATCTAAGAATTACTTCCAACTTCCAAGGTTCTTAATGTGTAGAGCCTCAGAGATTTCCCTTTTTTGTCCCATTTACAGATACTATTGAACATTGGCTTCGCCAATGATCACTTGAACAATGTACGATCATAATGGGGTAAAAATCATAGATCTTATAAAAAAGCATATCAAAGCCTATGTGACTTTTACATGACCATTATGTCGGAAATTTTAGTGTTAACAAGGCAAGTCTACACACATGATTTATGATATTTGTAGCAAGGAGTTGGGGAGTGATACTATAATAGTATTATCAATGTATTGTATTAGTATACCAAGGAACTAAGGAAGTGAAATGTAAGTAAGGTATCTAATAAATATTATATACTGTATAAGGTACACATACAAATAAATGTATGCTTTGACTGGGATTGTGTATACGGGTGATATGGATGCAAAAACAACATGGTTTGGGTGTGTAAATGTTTCACAAAGAAACAGCACTTCTATAGTGCACTTTCAACTAGTTCATATCATTCGTAGAAATTATCCTGGCCGAATCAAAAGTTGTCTATAAATACATAATGTTTGTGTAAAGAGAGAACAAAAATTCAGAGTGATTCTTGCTTTTATTCTTGTAAAAATTAACAGCAATTTTTATATGCATGTTGATAAAATCTCCTTACACCATTAGTAAAATCAAATTAAGAAAGCAACTTAATTTGATTGTTCTTTTTTGTATCTCAAACGCCATATTGTGTAACCCGGTTGTTTCAAGAGGAAAGTAAATGTTATATTAGTGTTTCTACTGTTCCTCTAATCCTTGTATTTTTGTTTTGCAGTGTATCAGATCTTCTGGACTATATTACCCCGGAAGAAGAACTAAGAGCAAGAGAAGCCCAAAGAAAACAAGCTCGTGCAAAGGTAATGACATCCTCGTTTTTGTCGAAGGTTTTTTTTTGGTGTGTACATCTCTGTATGAAAAATTTCCATATCCAATGGAGCCAAAACTCGCTATTTTTAGTAATGGATTATGCTAGAATAAGACAAACTGATTCATTAAACTGGTTGTGCCTCTTTTTCTATTGTGAAGTAGTAATCTTTCCATGCCATTCTCGACGCAATTACATGGGATCATTGGAAAACAGCCTTGATGGCTTGTTAGCTCTCTTAAGATAGGGGTGCATACATTTGACCTCCCATACACCACCATTTGTGGGAACCCTTGAGACATAGTGTAATGTTGCTGTACAAGTGTACAACTCTCTTAAGATTGAATCTGATCATGAAATATATAATTGGTGCATGAGCAGATCAAGAGCAAAATAAGCCAAACCGGGGAAATAGTTGCCGAGGATCCCCCCAATGAAGAAGTTTTATCACCCGACTATCAAACTGAGAACATCAGAGAGAAAGAAATCAAATCAAAACCTAACATCCCTGAACCTGTGAAAGAGATAGAAAGCAGTCCTGGTGTTCAGATAGTCACCTCACAAAATGGTGATATAACCCAGGATGACATTTCTGATGAAGGATGGCAAGAAGCTGTTTCTAAGGGCCGTTCGACCTTAGCCCGCAAGACGTCTACTTCACGGAAACCTGGACTAGCAAAACTTAATACAAATTTTGCTGACCAACAACAATCTAGACTTCGAGGAAAAGGCGCAAAGTTTACATCCCCAAAAAAGGGACCACATGAACCGATTGTTTCTAATACGTCGGCACCCACAAAGAAGTTTGCTAAGAGTGCGAGTTTTAGTCAAAAGCAGACGTCAGCTGCTGTGAGTGAGAAACCGGCAAACCCCAAGTCAGCACCAGCTAGCCCGGCTTCTGTTGAGCCAGTTCCGAAGTCAGCTTCCCTTGCAAGTTCAAAACTTCTCTCATATAAAGAGGTCGCTCTAGCTCCACCTGGGACAATTGTGAAGGCCGTTGTGGAGCAATCAATTAAGGACAGCAATCATAATCTGGATACTGTGGCTGAAGAGAAAGTGGTTTTACAGGGTTTGGATAAAGAAAAGGGTCAGGAACCTGTAAGGGAAGAGCAAAAAAGAGAAGATGACTTAGACAAGGCCGACTCCAGTCAAGTAAAGACTAGCACAAGCCAGATCATTGATAATGTGGTCAAAACAAGTGTCGATGAGGTGGCTGTAAATGGGGAGACCAAAAATCTCGGGGTCCAGAAATCAGAGGCAGATAATTCGAAAGATGTTCTTTCGAGTAATCAAATATCGGAAGTAGGCTCTGACAACTGTACTTTAACTTCAACTTTGTCAGACTCTCAGTCTGTTTCAACTGGAGTTGATACTGAAGCCCCTGAAGAAGGCAGTGAGTTGCCTTCGCCACCAGGGGAGAAACAAGAAGTATCGGAATCCGGGAAAGAAACAACCAAGAAACTTTCTGCAGCTGCTCCTCCTTATAACCCATCGCCAGTACCAGTCTTTGGGTCTATACCAGTGCAAGGTTTCAAGGACCATGCTGGAATTCTACCGCCACCAGTCAATGTCGCTCCTTTAATTTCAGTCAATCCTGTCCGTAGATCGCCCCATCAATCGGCGACAACCAGGGTACCATATGGCCCACGTCTGTCAGGAGCTTACAATAGGCCTGGAAACCGAGGGACACGTGTGAAACCTGGGTTTTACAATGGAGAACATGTTGGGGATGCCCAATATTTTAACCTGCCCGGGATTATGAACCCTCATGCTATTGAGTTTGTGCCAGGTCAACCGTGGCTCCCAAATGGTTACCCGGTATCTCCAAATGGTGGGCCAATGCCTCTGAATACTTATGCTGTGGCTCCGAATAGTGTAGCCATGCCACCTAGTAATTACACACCCTCACTAAATGGAATTCCAGAGGCAAATGGATTTCCACCATCTCCAAATGGAGGAAACAATGATGCGGATGTGGCTGAAGAGAAAATGACGGAAACTTCAGTAGAAATAGCAACTAATTCCCCAAATGAAGACGGACAAGAAGCAAATCCCGATGATGTAAATGAGAACACTGAGACTGAAGAGTCTGCCGTCACTGTAGCAGCTTCAGTTGATACTGTTAATCAAGTTGTTGAAGAAGCTGACAACAATGATGCTGTTGTAGAGGAAAAACCTGCTAAATGTTGGGGAGATTACAGTGACAGTGAAGTCGAGGCCGTTGAGGTTACTAGCTAAATGAGGTATATTATTTTACAGGACCATTTGAACAATGGGGGCCCAATTATTTGTCAGTGTCGTTACCATTAACTGTTTCACTGTGGGATACTGTTGAAGGTTGTCACCATACATTTCAAGGAAGAGAAGCGTTAGTTTGGAACCTCGGCGAAATTTTTTGGTTGATTATTTTAAAACCATATGGAAGGTAATTTGTAGCTTTCCGCAGGGCCGTCAAAATCATTGAGACGACCCTGGTTTCTTGTAAAATCCGGCCACCGTATTTGAGCAGCAGTTGCTGAAGTCTAACAAGTGATGATAGAAGCGAACTTGGAGTTGAGATCGATCTTGGTTTGTGGTGAACACATCATCCAACAGCTGTGCTCTGAGTTTGTAATTGCATCGCAAGGTTAATCACTTAATCAGTTGAAACACTTGAAAGGGTATTCGACCTTGCCATAATCATGTTTGTTCATAGGATTATTATTTCATCTAATTTTTGGTGTGCAGTACTTTGTTCTTAACTGTGGTGTTATGGTAAGTACTTGGTAGAAATCGAGAGAGATGGATTGTATTTTTAATAACATTCTTGCATTAATTTTTACTTCTTTTTTCAGCTTACTTGCATGCTCACAATTGATGAATCTTATATCAGATAGCGATATTTATACAACTAAGTTGTAACTTGTAACTCTATTATTGTACGAGTAATAGAGAGTACAACAACAACAACAATACACTGATCGTATAGGCTCTAAAGGCATAGTCTCAGACCATAAATAACCCCCTCAAGATCTCTTTAGATCATAAATAACCTTCCTCAGATTGTTCTTTGGAGAGACTTAACTTGAGAGTAGACCTGTTAAACGGGTCGAACGGGCGGGTTATAGGTTTGGTCATTTTGGATTCGGGTAAAATACAGGTCGGGCCTATTTCGAGTTTGAAAAATATGGGTTTGTGCGGGTCGGGTTTATGCGGGTTTCGGGCCGGGTTCGAGTCAAAACGGGTCTAATTAACGCCATTTTATAAATATTTATTTTCTTTAATTTTAATTATAAACATATAACTATTCTTAACTTTTATAATTTTCTGATTTAATATATAATATTAGTAAGAGTAAGCATTTTATGCGCAATATTAAATACTCCCTCCCATTCAAAATAAACCTCCTTATTTCCTTTTCCGTCTATTCATAATAACCTCCCTATTTCCTTTTTTGGTAAGTGTTTGTGTGGTCCAAATTTAATTGTATGGTGGGGTTGTGTATTTGTGTGGTTCAAATTTAATTATATGGTGGGGTAGTGTGTTTCCTTAATATTTGTGCCAAAATGAAATGGGAGGTTTATTGTGAATGGGAGGGAGTATATCACAACGTTATACAAAATATTTGATCAATCAATTGTTACAAGTACATGACAAGCGATGACTATATTTATATGATAATTATTTGAGTAATTAATCATATGATAAAACTATGCTTTAAGATAAATTTAAGCATATTTTATTCCAAAATTTTTAAATTTCAAATTATATTTATCATTTTATATTAGTTTGATTTTCTTTAAATACAAAATTTTAGTAAATTTACCTATTTACGGGTCGGGTCACGGCTTAAGCAGGTCTTGACCCTAAATGTGTGGGTCATTATCGGGTCGGGTCGCCTTCGGGTTCGTTTGAAAAGAGCGGGTTATTTCCGGGTTATTTTCTGGCGGGTTTCAGTCGGTTTTTCGGGTCGGGTCATCTTTTGACAGCTCTACTTGAGAGCCTTTGAGAGTTTCCGCCAAGTTTTAACTACCACCCTCCACCCGCGAACTCGCTACCACGCTCAATATGCCGACTGAGTCGATCTGACCTGAATTCTTGCAAACCCGACCCGATCCGAACTAACCTATCCTAAATCCAACCCGATTACCCCATTTGCCAAGTCTTACGAAAGAGTTAGTTTCATACTTTTCACTATCGTAGTAGACCTGTCCAAAATAACGGCCTAGTCCGGCCCGACCCGACTCACGGGTCACATTTGATCCGCCAGACCTGCCTCATATCCGGGTTTTAAATTTCAAACCTGGACCGCCATTTTAGGCAAAACAAAATAAAATAGCAAAGCCTACCGGCACGACCCGCCCAAAACTTGCCTAAAACCCACCACGAGCCGGGTACGGGTAATATCCTCCACAGTCCGGCCCGCCTTGTCCAGGCCCGCCTCTTCACGTGCCGGTTAAGGACTCATTAGGATGAGCCTGGTATGGCCTGGCTCGTGGCCAGCTCCATACGGTAGTATAAGATGTGCCCATTTAACTGAAAACTCAATATCAATGATACAAGATATAGACTTTTTATAATTCTCCGTCTGCCCCCCAAAAAAAAGATTATATAATTCTCCAGTAGTTAAATGTATTCGACGACGAGAAATACTATCTACCTTCTTCTCTCACAACCGATTAAATTATCAGTTATATTATTTCATCCACTTGTTTTCTGATCCCACATGATATATACTTAATTAATCAATTATGAAAGGGTAAAAGAAGATAGAAAAGAAGGTTGAAGGGGGAAGGTACATAGCACCCCTAATTCGACGACATATATTTACCGTAAAAAGATGTGAAGATTAGTCTTCTGAATTGGCATGCATGTGCGGCTAATAATATAAGAAGTGGATTCTCCATCCACGGTAATACGGTATAATGAGACGACAACATGATCAAATTTATTTCACAAAATTTCATTGAAGACAACGTGCATTCTCCATCCACGGTAATACGGTATAATGAGACGACAACATGATCAAATTTATTTCACAAAATTTCATTGAAGACAACATGTATCTGTCACTTTGAAGTGACGGATACCATTTTTTCTCACAAATGACCCAAATAAAGGAGAGAGGGAAGCACATGGAGGTGTCCCTACTTTATCCCCATATCCGTTTTATAAGTGACATTACCCGTCACTTGCTCCGACCCGTTTTCAGCAAGACTAACCGTTATTATTTAGCTACCAAAACTATTAATTTGCCTACAATGGGACCTAATAATGTACGTACAACATTTTACAAACATTTCGGCACACTTTTTAAAGAGTAATTGCGAGCCTCCTCGTAGCTGCATTTTCAGATGATTCAGGAATGTGTATGTGCATATGCACCTTACCTTTCTGACCATACACACACACTCTTTTACTTCATTGGATTTCCCTCATTTCAGCATTAATTTTGGATGACTTAATTGCCATCTCATATTCTACCTGCTTCACTTTCGAAAACAATTTAACAATGTCTACTCATGCACCTTGTTTAATAATAGCAAAACATAGATAGTGTAGAGTTGGCATAAAGGGCCGCGGGCCGGTGGGCGGCACGGCCCACAGCACGGCATGGCACGGCCCGACGAGAAAATCGAGGAAGCACGGGCACGGCACGGATGGGCTTTGGACGGGCTCCGACGCGATTTTCATCAAAAATCCGTGCCTAGGCACGGCACGGCCCAGGCACGGTGAAGCCCGGCATGCACCAGGCACGACGGGCTTGGCACGGCCCGGCACGAAGAATGACCCGTTTATTATTATTTATTAAATAAAAAGTACATTAACATTTAACAAAATATATATTTAAGTTATTAATCATCATTTATTAAACTAAAAGTACACTAATATTTAATAAAATATATATTTAAACCATTAATCATCATTTATTAAAAAAAAAGTACTAAAAACATATCAATTATATAACGTTTTTTTTAAATAAAAAAAATATTAAAGCACATGGGCCGACCCACGGACAAGGCACGAAAAGCCCATGGGCCAGGCACGGCCCGAGCACGAAAATGGTCGTGCCTTGAGCGGGCCGCGGCGTAGGTTTGGATCAGTGGGCCTGGCACGACACGGCCCGAGGAGCCCAATAACCGTGCCTGGGCCGGGCCAATTTTTGGGGAAGGCACGTTGGGCCGGCACGCGTGCCGGCCCAGCACGGCCCATTGCCTACTCTAAGATAGTGTTGATGATCTTTAGAAATGATTGGGTGATAAAACCGGTTTATTGTTGGTCTAATTTCTTACTCAATAGCGGAGCAGGATTCCATGGGGTGTGTGTATGTGTAAACGACCAATTTCATAAGGTCAATTTGAAAAAGTTCAAAAATTTAACTAAAAACCCCACTATCAGCACTGTATTCACTCATATACCTCGTTTAATGATAGCAAAAAATGAAGTGTATAAGCTGATTTAATATTACTTTAAAAAAACACAAGACGCTCTCTCTAAAACGCCTTCCCTCTCTCTCTAAAAAAAGAACAAAACAACCCTAATTTTTTTGAGCCGCCGCCTCTCCTTTCCACACATTTCCTCTCCTCCTCCCCCTACCCTATCGCCGGAGATGGGTTCATTCTTTAACCTATTTCATAAGGTCAATTTGAAAAAGTTTAAAAATTTAACTAAAAACTTCACTATCAGCAATGTATTCACTCATACACCTCGTTTAATGATAGCAAAAAATGAAGTGTATAAGTTGAATTAATATTACTTTAAAAAAACACAAGACACTCTCTCTAAAACGCCTTCCCTCTCTCTCTAAAAAAAGAACAAAACAACCCTAATTTTTTTGAGCCGCCGCCTCTCTTTTCCACACATTTCCTCTCCTCCTCCCCCTACCCTATCGCCGGAGATGGGTTCATCCTTTAACATATCTCCGGCGATTGCTCACGTCTCCTCTGAGTTTCGGTCCTCATAGGCTTGATTTCACTCCTCTTTTCTGGCGACAGATCTTGTCCCATCAACATCGTCCGGCAGGTTGCTTTGCTATGAGGTCGTTCCATTCCTCCGATTCCCATGTCCTGTCATCGAAAGCCTCGCATGCAACCCAGGGGTGTTTCCCCTCTCCCCTTTCCCCAGCCCTGGTATGTTCCCTTTTCCTTGAGTTCGACACTCTTGTCGATGAGTATAGCTCATCTTGGTGTTGCTGTTTTTGTATGTGGTAGTGGTTTTGGGACGATTTAGTGTTTCCCCTTCCCCTCGCCCCCTTCCCCCACCGTTTAGTCCCAATCCTTGGTTGTCTAATGTCGGTCTGTGTCGTCCTCTTTGTAACACCCCCATACACCAAGTGCCTTACCAAGACCACCCTAGCACATGGAGATGCTATTATCTCAGTCGCCAGACGTATAGTAATCAAAAGTGACCATTCCAAAACATACTTTAAGTTCAAAATTTAAATGTGCGTACAACTTAAACCAAAACTGGAAATATAATACAACTGTCTCAACCAAATATCCAAACTGAAATAAAAGAATGTCATAAACTGTAGCGGAAGACTAAGACTCATAAAGTGATGACTTCATCCCCAGCAAGATCCCGCGCGTAAACCAAGGCATACCTGCTAATCAACTGCTCATCATCCCCCAAATGGATCACCATAGCTTTCAAAACATTTAAACGGGGTCAGTTACTGAATAATCAAAATAAGCAATACAACAACATCCAATTACACAAGCACATTCCTCCAACTCCAGTTCATCACCAATCACCTGACTACACACTAAAGTGTGTAGCTTAGCCAGAATACCCATGGCAACAGTTATTCCACTCCGCCAGTGGGAACCGCAGCCTTGCCACCTAAGCCCCGCTCAACTCCTAGAGCGAATAACCCATGTCCATTAATGTGCACATCCCCATTGCGACGGAAACCACAAAAGGCGAATCAAGGGCGTGAAGTCATTCCCGAAAATGACTCCACTCAGTCGAGGGTGCACCTCGCTTCCACATACAATTACAACCAAAAGCCACAATACTGATAATCATGCCAATACCAAGAAATACAATTATGACCACAATGATAACCATGTAATTCATCCATTACATTAACTTAAATCAATTATACAGTAGCCGAGTAGGGAAAACCCTACCTGAAATGGAATCACCAACAACAACAGCAGCAGATCAAAAAGCCTCTTCTACGAAATCACCTCCTATAACAATAATGCATACAATTACACCAGAAACCCCCCAAAATACCCAAATTAGGGTTTAACCAATATTAACAAACTAACATAAAAACAACATAGAAATCTTACCCAATTGATGACAGACGCAACGGTATGAAAATCCCCAAAAGTTAAGAACTCTAGCCCTTGATTTTATAGCAAAGAGAAGAGAGAATCAAACGTCGTAAATGTTTTTCTTTGATAAAGCTTTGGGAATGAAAAGTAAAATAAAAAGAACTGACGACTTAAGCTTATAAATACCTCTCCTTTCTTTATTATCAAACCGGACGAAAAACCCGTAAAAAGACAGGCACTCGATCGAGTAACTAACGTACTCGATCGATTACCGCTTACTCGATCGAGTTGCCACTACTCGATCGAGTACACCCTTAGCAGAATGTACTCCAGAATCTGAATACAACTTACTCGATAGAGTACTTAAAGATCAGAATACCTCAGGTATTACACTCTTGGTTTGTTTGGTTGCATGTAAGCCGATGGTCCTCCGAGGGGGGGGGGGGGGTTCGTTTTGGAATTTGGAGTCTTGGGGTCTTTTCGGGTTTTGGTGTTTACTAGGTCTATCTTGCCGTTCGTGGATGGCTTGTCAGTCCATCTCGTTCTATGGTTGGGGTGAGGTCATGGCTATTGAGTTTCTTTTCGGTCTGCTTGAGGCGTGTTGCGTAGGGTGGTTTCGGGGTCTGTGGCAGTATCGTTGGTTGGGTCGGATGCGGTGGATCCATCTTTAACTAATGTTTATTAATTTCCAGCTTATCGTGTTTTTTGTTATTTCAAATAATAAGCTGCTGTTGGTTTGGGGTATCCTGTCCCCTTATCCATGGGTTAAGTAGGACGACTGGTACATTGCATGCGGTCTCTGTTGCGCCTAGATCTCTGCGGTCTCCAGAGATGGTTTTGAAGGGGGATGTTCAAGTGGTTTTCTCCTTTGTTACCCATCTTTTTATTCGCTTCTCTTGGCTACGAGGTCCTGGTCAGCGGGGGATGTGTGTAATACTACGGTTTTCTGTGCTGTTGGGTACTATATCGAGTAAGGCTTACTCTGTCGAGTAAGTGAGTTTTGGTTTCGAAACAGTGTACTGCTGATGGGTACTCAATTGAGTAAGTGGATTACTCGATCAAGTAGGGGGCACTCGATCGAGTAATTGCCATACTCGATCGAGTAAGTCGGTTTTACGGGTTATTTTGCCGGGTTTTGTTAGCCATGCGAGAAAGATATATAAACGCTTCCGTCAGTTTCTTTTTCACTTTTAACTTTTTCTGAAACTTCTCAAGAGTTAAACAAGTTACGTTGCTTTATTTTTTGCATTGCTATCAAGTCCTAAAGGCTAGAGTCGTCGGATCGTTATGTTCTTTATGCCGTTGAGACCGTCGTATTGTGGGTAAGATCCTTGTACAGTTTTTATATCGTTTTATTGATTTTAGTTGAAACCCTAATTGGGTATGTTGGGGGATTTTGGGAGTTTGGTGATTGTTAGTTAGTAATTATATGATTGTGTGTTTATAGGAGGTGGCTTCGTAGAGAAGCAGTTTTGGATAGCTGATTTGTGACGATCTTGGTGATTTGCCTTTCCAGGTAGGGTTTCCCTACTCGGTTACTGTTTACATGGTATTTGATAGTTGATTAGTGATGGTTGTGGTTTTGTGATCTTTATCATATTGGTATTGTGATTGGTAATTGTTGTTGCATAATTGGCTGGATGTGTTTGTCTGTGGTTCGCGAGGCGCGTCCTCGGCTAAGTGGAGTCACTTGCGAGAGTGGCTTCACGCCCTTGATTCGCCCTCTGTGGAATCCGCCACAGGAGGGGATGTGCACATTAAGGAACTTGGGTTTTCGCTCGGAGTTGATGGGCGGGGATTTGGTGGGTACGGTTGCGGCCCCCCACTGGCGGTGTGGAATATCTGTTGCGATGGATATTCTGGAAGGACTACACACTTTAGTGTGTAGTCAGGTGTGTAGATATGTGACGGAGTTGGGTGATTGTGTATATTGTTGTTTTGTTTATCTTGTATTGTGTAATCAGTAACTGACCCCGGTAATTGTTTTAAAAACTGTGGTAATCCATTCGGGGATGGTGAGCAGTTATTGAACAGGTATGAGATGGCTTGTGCATGGGATAGCTGGGAAGGAGTCACCACGTGTCATTAGAGTCTTCCACTGTGTCTTGAACTCTTGGATTTGGAACATTTGTATTTTATTTAACAGTTTTGGGATTTTGGTTATGTAATTTTTTTTTTTTTGATGACGAGGGGGTTGAATTCCCCCCGGGCCCATGCATTCCCGCACCACCACATGAACCATGTAAGCCACCCCCTTCGGGGGCTGCAGTGGTCAAGTGATCATCGACCCAGCTGGTAGTCGAACCCGGGACCTCTCAACTCCTGCATTTCTGCAATCTTAAAGGTTTAACCCAGCTACCACTGAACTAACACCACTTGGTTTGGTTATGTAATCACTTAAACTTATTTATTTAAGTATGTTCTATTATGGTCAATTTGATATATATTGCCTCGGGTAACCGAGATGGTAGCACTTTCATGCATTAGGTGGTCTTGGTAAGGCACCTTGGTGTATGGGGGTGTTACAAAGTGGTATCAGAGCGACGATTTTGAAACCTGTAACTAATGAACCCAATAAATCTAGGGAGTCATAAAACGAACCCGGGTAGGAGTTGTTAGGAGCTAATGCAAAGACTTGGGAGACGTCCTAAAGTCGCGAACTAGCCCTACAACTTTGAACCGGTCACTATGGGGTGTCGTGGGATCGCTATTTGTTTATTTATGTTCTATTGCATATATTGGATGATGTGTTGTATGAATGGTTTGATAAATGATGTGGAGGAATGGAGGATGTGGTGGAGAAAGGTGAGGTAGCTTATATGATAATATGTTGTTGCGAATAATGGAGTTGCATGATGGATGATTTATAATATGGCATTATAGTAACATGTGAATAGGATGTTGCGTTATATATATATATATATATATATATATATATATATATATATATATATATATATATATATATATATATATATATATAGTGTGTAAAGATCAAGTGAGTCCACCTCTTACATTTGAGTCCATGAGTTCTCCTTAGAGCCCTTGGATGAGGGAAAAGGATGGCTGAGATTTACACAAGAAAAAAGGAGATTAAAACTAATTAAACCACTCTCTCACTACATATATATATATATATATATATATAGTGTGTAAAGATCAAGTGAGTCCACCTCTTACATTTGAGTCCATGAGTTCTCCTTAGAGCCCTTGGATGAGGGAAAAGGATGGCTGAGATTTACACAAGAAAAAAGGAGATTAAAGCTAATTAAACCACTCTCTCACTACCCATACTAATTAATTCTAATTAATCACTAATTCAATATATATACATTTTTCTCCCACCTGCTTATCTCTCATCCACACAATTTTCCTCATATTTTATCTCAAAAACCTCTCATCTCTCAAAAACCAAAAAAATTCAAAACCAAAAAATCAAAAAATTTCCCCCCCTTTTCTCTCCAACCCAACCCACCGGCTACCACCACCTCCCACCCCGCTGCCACTGTTTCCCTTCCCGCCGCCAATAACCTACAAATAACTTCCTCTCCTTCCCTTGCCTCACCGCCACCAGCCACCACACTCATCCAGCCCCCCTACGGCTACCTCCCTTCACCACAGCAACCGACACCACATCCCCTCACCAAAGACCACAACCACCACTCATCACCTCCCCTCGCCACCACAACCGAAACCACCACACTGACCGACCACAACGACAGCCCCACAACCACCACCATTGTCGATCTCATCCCCGCGCCCCCGACCACCTTCCTTTCTCTCCGCCACCAACTAAGATCTGCACCTCCCACCACGCCAAACACCCACGTTTTTTTAACCACCGCCAACAACCTCCTCCAATTCCGCCACCACCACCAACAACAAACATCAAACACAAAATCAAAAATCAAAAATAAACCATGGCCTTTCATACTCCGTAGCATTTGTGCGTCTTTGACCCGAGGAGTAGATCCGAGTAACACAATCATTAATACACTTTGGAGTCTTTGACCTTTAGCATTAATACTCCGTAGCATTTTTCCTTTTTTTTTTTTTTTTTTTTTTTTTTGTCTTTTTTGTATGTATTAATATTTGCCAACTCAAGCTCACACCTTTCGTTTTTTTTTTCAGTGGTTATTTTTTTTTATTTTTCTCCTTAGTGTTTGCTTCTTATTATTTTTAAAATTTTAGATCTAGGTTTTTGAAATAGATCGAAAAAAAAGATCTCAAATAAGTTGTTTAATTTTGTGAGATCTTTTAATTTTAATCTTAGATATATTTAAAATGTCGTCTTCTCATTTTTCTTCAATTATTGTTATATTAGATCGTTTTATTTTAGTCTTAGATCCAATAAATAGATCTAAGGTTATTTGTTGATTTTCATCTTAGATGTGCATTTTTTCTCCTAGAATTACTCTTTTTTCTGCTAGAATTACTCTTTTTTTGGTTGAAATTACACTTTTTTTCTACTAGAAATACAATTACACTTTTTTTTTTTTGCTATAATTACACTTTTTGGCTAGAATTACACTTTTTCCTGCTAGAATAACACTTTTTTCGACTAAAATTACACTTTTTCTGCTAAAATTACACTTTTTGTTGTTGTTAGAATTACACCTTTTTATGTTAAAATCACACTTTCCTCCATTAAAATTACAATTTTTTCTGTGAAAATTATACTTTTTTTTGCTAGAATAACATTTTTTTCGGCTAAAATTACACTTTTAGTTGTTAGAATTACACTTTTTTCTGTGAAAATTATACTTTTTTTTGCTAGAATAACACTTTTTTCGGCTAAAATTACACTTTTAGTTGTTAGAATTACACTTTTTTCTGTTAAAATTACAATTTTTTTTGTTAGAATAACACATTTTTCGGCTAAAATTACACTTTTTGTTGTTAGAATTACACTTTTTTCTGTTAAAATTATACTTTTTTTTGCTAGAATTACACTTTTTTCTGCTAAAATTACACTTTTTGTTGTTAGAATTACACTTTTTGTTGTTAAAATTACACTATTTTCTGTTAGAATTACACTTAGCTCTATTGGACTAATGTTATACTCTCAATGGACTTGGTCATATACTCATATTCTCATTGGACTAATGTTACATTCTCAATGGACTAAAATTACATTCTCGATTACCGAAATTATACTTTTCTGGACTAAAATTACACTTTTCTCGACTAAAATTACATTCTCCTTGACTAAAAATAACAATCTCATTGACCAAATTAAACTTACCTGGACTAAAATAACACTTTTTGTCATTAACATAACACTCGTAAAATGCTAAATTACAATAACTTGTGATAAAATGACAAAAATTCAAAATATTATTCGTTAAAATCACTCGGAAAAGATTGAAGTTAAACTTGTAAAACGCTAAATTCTCGAAAATATTTCTTAAAATTACACTTTTTACCGTTAGAATTACACTCGTAAAATCCTAAAATGTCGAAAACTTGTCTCGAAAAAAAAAACGAAAAAAACGAAACAGTCGAAAACTTGTCTCGAAAAAAAAAAATACGAAAAAAACCGAAATAGGAAAAATGTTAACAAAATTTGATTCCATTTTTGAAATAATGGTCAAAAATAAAATATTTGTCGTTTTGGGTCGGTTTTGAAAATATTTGTCAAAATGGTGTCCACGTAGGCTCGAGATTTCTAGACCTGAAACACGCCACTACTAATGGCGTGTTTTGTGAAGGAAACACGCCATTAGTAGTGGCGTGTCTTTACAACAATTTTTTTCCTCAACTGACTAAACTTAAAAAAAAAAAAAAAAAAAAAAAAAAAAAAAAAATTACATAAGACACGCCATTAGGGGTGGCGTGTTTTCCCTCCGAAACCCGCCATTCCCAATGGCGTGTTTGTTTTAGTCCATTTTTTAATGAAGTTTCTTTCCGTACTCATTATAAACACGCCATTGGTAGTGGCGTGTTTTAGGTCCAGAAATCCCGAGCCTACGTGAACACCATTTTGACAAATATTTTCAAAACCGACCCAAAACGACAAATATTTTATTTTTGACCATTATTTCAAAAATGGATTCACAAAATTTTCATAAACTTTGAAGTATAAGACAAAATATGGTGTTAATTGTGTATGATAATGAATTAGTGAATGTATTATTAAAACTAGAGAGAGAAGTGAATTAATTAGTGTTAAGTGTGTTTTTTGCTTTCAATCTCAACCTTCCACCATGCATGATCCAAGGGTTGTGGGAGGGACTTATGGACTCAAAAAAAAAAAAAAAAAAAGGACTTAGAAGAACTTTGCTCTCTCTCTCTCTCTCTCTCTCTCTCTATATATATATATATATATATATATATATATATATATATATATATATATATATATATATATATATATATATATATATATATATATATAGGTGGGATCCGGTGAGTCCACCTAAATATTTGAGTCCATGAGTCCATAAAACAATATCACGCACTATACAAAACAATATCACGAATTTTTTTTTTCAAAATTTTTTTTTTTTTCAAAATAAAAATTTTTTTTCGAAAATTTTTTTTTTCGATTTTTTTTTCGAAATTTTTTTTTTCAAATTTTTTTTTTCGGAATTTTTTTTTTCGAATTTTTTTTTTAACAATTTTTTTTTTTTCGTGTAAGCTGTGATATTGTTTAGTATAACGTGTGATATTGTTTAGCATAACTTGTGATATTGTATTACAAAACAATATCAAGAAATTGTTTTTTTCAAAATTTTTTTTTCGAATTTTTTTTTTTTTGAAATTTTTTTTAACAATTTTTTTTTCATGAAAACTGTGATATTGTTTAGTAGAACGTGTGATATTGTTTAGCATAACGTGTGATATTGTATTACAAAACAATATCACGATTTTTTTTTTCAATTTTTTTTTTCAAAAAGTTTTTTTTTTCCAGTTGTGATATTGTTTAGTATAACGCGTGATACTGTAAGCTGTGATATTATTTAATATAACGTGTGATATTATATCATGGACTCACGGACTCAAAAAGATAGGGTGGACTCATGTGATCCTAATTCTATATATATATATATATATACACACACACACACACACACACACACACACACATATATATATATATATATATATATATATATATATATATATATATATATATATATATATATATATATAGAGTAAGGATCATCAAAGTCCCCTTAGATGACTTGAGTCCCTAAGTCCCCATCCTACCCATTGGATCTCAAAAAATGGGTGGCTGAGATTAAAACAAAAAAAGGTCATTAAGAGGCTAATTAAACACTCTCTCATACTAACCCTAATTATTCCCTAATTTACTACTATATATAATTTTTCTCAACCACTCTCTCTCATCTCACACATTTCACTACTCTCATCTCACTCAAAAACCCAAATAATCCTCTCATCTCTCTCAAACCCCAAAAAACCAAATAAATCAAAAACCCAAATATATCTCAAACTCATCTCTTCCTCACCACCACCCACCACCACCCACCACCAACCTACCCGACACCACCACCACCACCACCACTAACGCCGCCGCCTACCCAACCACCACGATGTATTTTTTTTCGTTTTTTCCGGATTTTTTTTTTTATTTTTTTTTTATTTTTTTTTATGTTGTGTTTATTTTTTATGTTTGGGGTCGGTTTTTCTATTTGTTATTTTTGTTAGTCTTTATTTTATTCTATATGTAATTTTTTTCGTCTTGTTATTTTTTTTTTTCGTTTTGTTATTTTTTTTTCTCAAATCTTGTCTTGTCATACATTTATTTTATTTCAGATTTTGGGTTTTTCAAGTCTTTGTTTTTGTAAGAACCTTTTCTTAGATTATAGATCTACTAAAATAGATCTCATATAATGTGTTACTTTTAATCCTAAATCTACTAAATGAAAAATAGAAGTTTGAAAAGATCTTATAATTCAAATTTTTATATTAAAATGACCAAAGTTACACTGTCATGGACCAAAATTATACTACGATTAAAATTATATAAATTTCTCTAAAAAGGGACTAAAGTTACACTATTATGGACTAAAGTTACACCGTCACGGACTAAAGTTATGACCAGAAAAACTAGAGTTACATAAACTCAAATAATGTATAAAATGGACTATATGACTGAAGTTATATTATTAATAACTAAAGTTACACCCTTTAAACATTAAAGTTACATAAAAAATAGATGTTTAAAAAGTTATTATAATTCAAATTTTTATATAAGAATGACTTGAAATGACTGAAGTTATACCGTCATGAACTGAAGTTATATTGTCATGGAATAAAGTTATACTATTAATGATTTAAATTTGTCTCAAAGTTACCAAAAAAATTATATAATTTCCAATCATTTTGATGTAACTTTAAAGTTTTACAAGTGTAACTTTAGTCCAAATTTATGTAACTTTAGTATTTCAAATTTATTTAATTTAGTCAAGTTTATGTAACTTTAGTCCAAATTTATGTAACTTTAATGTTACAAGGGTGTAACTTTAGTCGTTAATAGTGTAACTTTAGTTAGAAATAGTATAACTTTAGTCATAAAGATGTTATAACTTTAGACTTTTAAAGTCATTTTGTATATTAAAATTTTAAAATTTGAAAAAAAAAAAATTCTCAAAATTTATAATAAGAAAAGATTTGAATACACACAAAAAAAGGAAAAGATAAACAAAACAATACCAAACACAACCATGACATCTAACAACAGTACAACACCATCAAAACTGAAAAACAAAAAAAAACACAAAAAGAAGGAAAAAAATGAAACGACATCACCATCGACATCCAACAACACCACCATCACCAACAAAAACAAAAAGCAAAAATGAGGAGAGGATATCTCCACAATTAATATTTTTAAAAAAAATTCCAGATCTGGAAAAAGGAAGAAATGAGATATCAAGAACAAAGATTAGAAATTAAAACAAACTCAGAAATTAAAAGAAAACGAGACTAGAAATAAAAAATGAGATCTCAATATCAAAAGAAGAGGAGAAGAGCAGTCGGTTCAGGTGGTGCGGTGGATGGCGAAAGCGGGTTCTGGTGGGGCGTGGTGGACGGGGGTGGGTGTGCTGCGGTAGTGGAAGCGGTCGATGGTTAGTCGTGGTACTGGGTGATGGTGAGTGGTGGTCGGCTTGGTCAGCGACGAAAGATGAGAGACGAGGGTGGCAAATGGTGGCCGTGTTGTTGCCGTGAAGATGTTGCGGAGGCATTGTTGTTGTCGTGGCTGCGGTGGCGGCAATTCTATTGAGGAAGGGGTTGGTGTATTGTTGTTGATGGGGCATATTCTGCACCGCTGACCAAATCAACATATTGAGCAAGGTCAAGGATATCCACAGCAAAGTCAACAACTTAGACAGTCTAGCCGATGCAACCCATCGGCCTGTCACTTGGGTCCCGGCCTGGCAACCAGCCAGCCGGGACACATATCCGCGTACTCATATCCAAGACCCCTCGGCCGGCCTGCCATGGGTCCATCGGCCGAGGGTAGAATGGTCTTTCCACCTGCTAGCCACTTGGCCACTACGTGACAAAAGGTGAAAGTCTATAAATACTCCTCAACCTTCATTGAGGAAAGGATCCATAAATTAACCTAAGAATCACTATTCATCTGGTAATATCTTCCTTATCTCTCTACAATACATCCTTAGCCAAGTAATAACAACTTATCCCTCTAAGTTTACTGACTTGAGCGTCGGAGTGAGTACGCTTGGCACAAAGCCAAGCCCTCAGTTCGTTCATTGTTGCAGGAGAGGCCGAGAGGAACGATAAAGACGAGGAATCCAACTCAAGACATCATTCTACAAGCCACGGGTGGTAACAATACTTGCTCTGGAATTACACCCGGAACAATTGGCGCCGTCTGTGGGGAAAGACACTAGAAGCTAGTCACATTCATTCCCAAACAAAAATACACACACAAAAAAAAACCCACCCCAAAAGCCAAGAAGATGTCGAAACAACAAGAGGCATTCGTGACCGACGAAACCGAATTCTACCAAGATGATACCGTCCACAAATCTGGAGTTGTGCAACCCTCCGCCGGTCAAGCGATTCAACCGGAGTACGGGATGCCAATAATACCGTGACACTCCGTCACCGCCGACCAGGTCACCATCATGGGGCATGTGGTTGACGCAAAGAAATCCGAAGATGCTCCCGGACCTAATGGGAGTACGCCGCTCACACCGTCACACCGACAAGAGCGGCGGAAACCGTCCCAGAGGTCGTGGCCCGAAACGTGACCCCAAGAAACTTGAACGGAGCATTAGGAGAAGCTGACCCTGTCAAGACACCGGAGGAGCCCAAAGTGGTCGTGGTAGACCTAAGTCCTTCTCGCACTCGTGAGAAGACTCGTCGCCGCGCGGCACGAACGAGGCACACCCCGGAGGAGCGAAAGAAGCCCAACTCGTCAGAGTTGGAGAAGAAGCCCGACTCACCAGAGTCGGAGGAGAAGTCCTTCTCGCTACGAGGAGAGAAGCCGGACTAGGAATGCGAGGAGCCGATCGCCGCGTGTCGTTCGACATGTGGTCAGACAGCCCCTCAGCGCCTACGTCCTAGATACCCCGGTGCCGACTAAGCTGAAGTTACCACCTATAGCATACAAAGGGGAAGGTGACCCGACCGACCACGTCGAGGCTTACGAGTCCCACATGTCAGTATGGGAGCAACCCGATGAGGTTTGGTGCCGAATCTTCCCAACGACACTGCATGGGATGGCACAGAGTTGGTACAAGGGGCTACCCGACGGGTCGGTATCTTTACGCCGACCTAAAGGACGCGTTCCTAGCCCAAAGATTCCCGCAACAAGAGGAGGGCCGTGGAGACATCGGACCTCCCGACTATCGACAGAGGGAGGCGAGTCCCTCCGAAGTTATGTGAAGAGGTTCGACGCCAAGGTTCAACAAATTCGCGAGCCGAACAAATGAACTAGCGAGCCTTCGCGGCGATGAAAGGCCTCCCAAGGGGAGACCTAAAAACGAGCTCATCAAAAGCGGCGCCGACCTTGACGCCGCCAGGAAATTGGCTGATCAAGCCATTAAAGTGGAGGACTATCACAAAACCTGGGTAGGCCCTAGCGAGGCCAAACCCTCAGAAAAGAAGAGCCGCCGGGAGGACAACCCGGATGAAGGGCGCCGTGACAATAATCGGTCACGGTCTGGCGAAAGACGCCGTGACAATAATAGGTCACGGTCTGATAAATCTGCCAGGAAACAGGACTCGACGGGCGCCGGGTGGAGTTCGGGATCGTACCACCAGAGGCGGTATAATGATAAAACCCCCCTCGTCGTATCGGCCGCCGAGGTCTTCGCCCTGAGCAAAAACGAGGGCCAGAAGTGGGAAAGGCCCCCCAAGCCGAAGGGAGACGGTGACACGAGCGATCGCGTGAGTACCACGGCCACACCGGTCACCTTACTGACAACTGCCGGCATCTGAAGAATGCCATTGAAGAACTGATCCGGAAGGGGAGCCTCGGCAAGTACGTTGCCAAAGGCCAAAAGACTGACGCCGGCAGTTCAGATAAGAAATCCGTCTTCGAACGGATAGGAGTGATCCATGTTGTCATCGGGGGCAACGAGAACGGAGGGTCCGCTCATGGGCACAAACGGCACCTGAACGAGCTATATCAGGCCATCAACTTTGTGCCCAACACAGTGATCCCCGCTTCCAACATCCCCGATATGACTATTGGAAGGAAGGACTACGAAGGAGTCATCGCTCCTCACAGCGACCCACTTGTATTCAATTTGGACATATCCAACCACCTGGTCAAGAGGTGCATGATTGACACAGGCGCCTACACGAACATCATGTTCAGGGAGTGCTTCCTCAGCCTCGGTCTGAGAGTCAAGGACTTAAGCCCCTGCACCAATCCACTATACAGCTTCTGGGGCCTACTGTACCACCGGGTCAATCGATCGCCTATGATGTTCGGCGAAGGGAGTGCGGCTAAGAATGTCCTAGCCGAGTTCGTGGTCATTGACGGCTCGTCCGCCTACAACGTTCTCATAGGCCGAGTCACTCTGAGCGAGGCCGACGCAGTGATGTCCATCCGGGCCCTAACACTGATGTACGTCTCGGACCGGGGGGAAGCGCATAAGCTCGTCTCCAAGGACGAGAAGGACGAGGTGGTCAACGTCCAGATAGCTGCCAGAGGATGCAACATGCAATCCCTCAAAGTGGCAAAGAAGTCAGAAAAAGGAAAAAGTCCATCCTTACAACAGGAGGGCGACCTCATGGATGCAACTAGCGGCCGATCGGGAAGGTGTGCCTTTGATGAGCCATTAGACGCTGGTAATCTCGGGAAAACTTTGTATGGCGGCGGAGGTGTCCAAGATAGCTGTGGGCACCCCAACGCATGTTTATACCTAATGAAAAATCGTCCAAGTCTTCCATCAAAGTGTCCATTTTTTCCATCAGTCATTAACAGGAAATAGACGCCAGCTCACACTGTCACACCGACAAGAGCGGTAGTCTCCATAAAGAAGCAGGCGCCGTCGCAGTCACCCCAAGTAGTAGACGCCACGGCAGTCACCCCAAGAGGTTTGACGCCGTCGCAGTCACTCCAAGTGGTAGACGCCACGGCCGTCATCAAGAAATAGACGCCAGCTCACACTGTCACACCGACAAGAGCGGTAGTCTCCATAAAGAAGCAGGCGCCGTCGCAGTCACCCCAAGTAGTAGACGCCACGGCAGTCACCCCAAGAGGTTTGACGCCGTCGCAGTCACTCCAAGTGGTAGACGCCACGGCCGTCATCAAGAAATAAGACGCCACTCACACTTTGTCACACATCGACAAGAGCGGCCGTCATTACCAATAAGCGACGCTGCTCACACCACACACCGACAAGAGCGGCAATCACCCTCGTAGCGACGCCGCGAAGATTAGCTACGCCAGCAGCTTGATACACGCAGAACGATCAAAACGCCTTAAAAGCGTTTAAACACGCTTGGGATGCGCACTTAGATCGCCTCGGCCAGCCGAGGCGAAACAAAAGGGCAACTCACGAAGAGAAAAAAGACCTCGCCAAGCCGAGGCAAAGTGAAGACGCTAAGTACGCTTGATACGCTCAACTATTAGCGCAAGGAAACTCAAAGTGAGGTAAAGACCTCGGCCAAGCCGAAGACAAAAGAAACGAACTCTTATTAAAAATGATAAGTTACAAGTGAGGAGAATACAGACGACGGCCGTCCCCATAAGGATAAGCCAAAACACAACCTACCAAAGTTGTACAAAATACAAGGAAAAGAAAAACAAAAGATTACAGTTATCATTTGAAGCGCCAAAAAAATGGCGGGGAGGGAAGGCTTAATAATTGGCTCCCGAACACCGGCTATCCGAGACGCCGGCGGGCCTGGTGACGACCGCCCGTCTCCCTATGCCTTCGTTGCGCTTGCCATCGCAGCGGTAGCAAGATCTTCTTCGATGGGCAACCCAATGGCGTTCTTAGCGACCTCGGCCTTCAAGCCTCGGCCTTAGCCTCGGCACCTCAAATGCCCTTGCCCTCTCGGCTTCCTCCTTGGCCGCCTTAGCCTTCTCGGAAGGGTCGCACTCTCCGCGGCCGCCTCTTTCTCAATCTTCACCCTCACCGCCTCCTTGGCCTTCTCCTCCACGGCTTTCTCCTTAGCTTCGAGCTTATCGTCAAACAACTCGTCAAATTTGCCCCACGGGAAGGAACCAAAGAAGAGGGAAGAGCTCCTCAATCACTTCCCCGGCAGCTTCTTCGGCCGCATCCCGAATTCGGTGCACATGTTAGGGAGCATGACGGTTTGGAGCATCTCAATGTCCTCCTCCTTTTTTCTAATAATGGCCTCCTTGCTCCGAATCACCTTCCCCTGGATCTGAAATTTGCCCCTAAATTCATTCCTCTCGAAATAAAGGTCGGCGTGCCTCGAACAAGGTCACACTTCTCCAAAGCAGCTTTGCAACTTCGGCCGCAGCAGCCTCGCCTTGGCTCTCTCAAAGAAGGACCTCCTTTTCGGCCCTCCCTAAGTTTTCTCTCGGCCAAGAGCGCTTTCTCAAAGATCTCCCCTAAGCCTCTGCTCATTGAGGAGATCCAGCCTCGCCTTCGCGGCCACCTTCTTAGTGGCATTAAGCTCAAGAGCGGACCGAGCCACGGCCTTCTCCTCGCTCTATAATGCGAGCACCGGTCAGCTCGTTCCATCTCGCCAGCTCCTCGATCAACCTCGCGCTTTCCGCTACAAGCTGGGAGGGGGAAGCCTTCTGGGATGAAGAGTCGGTGGTGACGTTTCGATCACCAGCCTGCAGTCGGGAGGGGGAAGCCTTCTGGGATGAAGAGTCAATGGTGACGTTATGATCACCAGCCTGCGCGGGTTTCTCCTCCACTTGCTGCTCATTAAGAGCGACGGCCGACAGCGGCTGATCTGCAAAATTTAACGGAAGCATCAGTATCAACATGCATAGACATGCCAGAGAGCCCGTCATCGCGGCGCTAATGAACCGGCTAAATCGAGCCACGAATAGATCGGTACCATGCTTGGCCTTCTTGGCGGGAGGACGCGTTTCCTCGCCAAAGCAGGCTAAACAGCGGTAGAGGCTGTCCCCTTTCTCTTACGGACAAGGGGAGACCCCTCCTCATCAGAGTCCTCCCCATTGGTGATATCAACGATCTCCACCGTTGCCTTCTGAACAGGGGGAATGGGAGGTGGAACTGATGTCGACGCCATCGCCGCCGAAGACCTTGTTTTTCGCGTGTGGCGCGGCATGTTACTAACAACCTTCGCCTGGGCCTCCACCACATTCAAGCTATTCAACTGCTGATCCATGAGATCATTCGGCGACGTCCTGCGGTCATGGGTTAGAGCCTTGGGATGCAAGTTAGCAACGGTTTTATCTTTGTGCAGCCCCATTCTCCGGAGGATATCCTCAGACAGGTCCGGTCCAAAGTGGTCTGCGAAGGAAACAAAGCAAGAGTTAAGTAGAAGAAATAAATCGAAGTTCGAGAAACAGGAACATTGAGAGCAGTGATGGGCCTCACACCGACCCCACTCACCCTGTGCTAGGGCCGGTATGAGGCCGACATGGCAGAGCGGCTCATCCTGAAGAATGATCTCATTTGGGGGAATCCATCTTTTCGGCACCCACTCTTGTCCGCCTCAAAAGCCTCATCGCCGCTTTCTCATCCTCTTTAAGAAGGACCTTGCTGGCATCCATCTTGAGCTTTTTCCGGGTGACCCATCTATCATGCTCCGCCTTAGTCTCGCACCGCAAATTAACTTGGTCTTTGAAAGGAGCGGGCGGCGGATAGTCATCCCAAGACCTTAACGTATACCCACCGATCTCTCCAAGATTGCAAGAAGTAAGTTTGTCAACAGAGACATAACCCTGCTCCATGTGCACACTGTACTATCCGACGCGGCCAGAGATTGATGGCCGGAGATGATGAAGCCGGCGGAATAAATTCACCGTTGGGGCCTCTCCCTTGAAGAGACAAAGCCAGACAAAGCCGATTATGGTCCTCATAGCCAACGGGTGCAGTTGGGCAACGGCAACGTTCATGGCCCTAATGATGGCCATAACGTACTCATTCAGCGGAAACCGGAGCCCGTACTCCAAGTGCCGCATGTATACGCCGGTGTAGCCCGGTGGAGGGCAACAGACGGCTTGACCCTCCTCAGGGATAACAATTTTGTACCCCCTGCCAAAGAAGAAATGGCCCTCGAAAAATGTCTCGCCGGAACAACTGGCGAACTTATGGGTCAAGCACGGTCAAGGCGGACCTTACAGGCGTCACCGTGATCCATAACGTACTGCCTCCCCTCTTTAGGACGAGCCTTTTCAGCGTTATCACCAAAATCGTCTGCGTCATCATCGACATCATCGTCATCCTCCCATTCCTCCAAAATTTGAGGATCAACTTCTGGAGAAGGAGACCTAGGGCCCCCAGGCCTCATCAGGAGGGCATCTAGCTTCTCCTCCTCATCAAGACGCGACGGGGAACCCCCCGGCGCAGAAGTACTAGCCCCGGCGTCAGCAGAAGACATGATAGCAATGACTACTTAACAAAATAAGAAGTGAGGAAATTTGTTTGTTTACCTTGAAGAAAAAACACTCGCCGGAGTAACAACTTTGGAAATTAGAAGACAAAGAAGCCTTTGAAAGTTTAGAGAGAAGAAAATTTTGGAGAGAATGAAATTAGTGGCCAATTTCGCGGAATAACTGCCCTATTTATAGGGAAAAGCCCATGAAGAAGGACCAATCGAAACAGACCCATGAAACGTCACCAATCAAAGATGCGACACGTGTCGGACATGCAACCACGGAATGTCAATCGTTGCAACAGTTGAACGTCAATCAATGCAACAGTGACCAAGCGTCTTCAACACGCCCTTTCATATCTCTGCCTTTTCATCTTCCTCAACAAATTCCTAGGTATCTGTTCTCCGCCGACCACGTGATCAACCATGCTAGGGAGCACCGGCCTGGGGGCAATCAAAAACAACCGGCACTCTCAACCTGGTCTCGGCCAAATAATCACTTTCTCTTCCACATCGGATGCCCTTTACACATCCATGCGGAGGGGGATATATATGGTACGGCCTAATAAGAACCAGGCCGAGATAGAAGAAGCCGATCTGAGAAAAAGTTTCGAAATTACTTTCGCAGAATATACGCTCAAAGATACATCGGAGCCCATACCACGGCATAGATGACTACGGGGGGCAAATTGATGGGGCATATTCCACCGCGACCAAATCAACATATTGAGCAAGGTCAAGGATATCCACAAAGAAAGTCAACAACTTAGACAGTCTAGCCGATGCAACCCATCGGCTGTCACTTGGTCCCGGCCGCAACCACCACCGGACACATATCCGCGTACTCATATCCAAGACCCCTCGGCCGGCCTGCCATGGGTCCATCGGCCGAGGGTAGAACGGTCTTTCCACCTGCTAGCCACTTGGCCACTTGGCCACTACGTGACCAAAGGTGAAAGTCTATAAATACTCCTCAACCTTCATTGAGGAAAGGATCCATAAATTAACCTAAGAATCACTATTCATCTGGTAATATCTTCCTTATCTCTCTACAATACATCCTTAGCCAAGTAATAACAACTTATCCCTCTAAGTTTACTGACTTGAGCGTCGGAGTGAGTACGCTTGGCACAAAGCCAAGCCCTCAGTTCGTTCATTGTTGCAGGAGAGGCCGAGAGGAACGATAGAGACGAGGAATCCAACTCAAGACATCATTCTACAAGCCACGGGTGGTAACAATACTTGCTCTGGAATTACATCCGGAACAGTTGTAAATCTGGAAAAAGAAAGAGATGAGGGAGAAGAGGATGGTAATGTGGCGAGGAAGTGGTGGTTGGTGGTGAGGCAGGGGACGAGAGCAGGGGTTGTGGTGGTTGTGGAGGGCGGCGGTAGATTCGACGATGAGGTTTTGTCAGTGATGGTGGTGGTCGGGTGTTTGAGTGAGGAGAGGGTTATCTTCAGTTTGTTTGGGAATAAAATGAGAGAAGTGAGGGAGAGAGAGGGAGGATGTTAGAATAAGAGGGGATGAATGATTATTGATTAGTGAGGGAGTGATTGGGTTAAGAAGATCATTAGATAAGATGAATTTGTGGCCATTCATTTTGATTGAATCTCATCCCTCCATCCTCCTCATCCAATGGCTCTTATAAAGACTTAGGGACTCAATATATTTGATGGACTCATTTGAACCTTACTCTCTATATATATATACATATATATATATAGTAATAAGATCAAATGAGGCCTCCTCTTACATGTGAGTCCATAAGTCCCATTATGGGCCTTTGGATCTTGAAAATGGAGGGCTAAGATGAGAACCAAAAAATTAAGGTTAATACTCTAATTTTGCCATCTTCCTTTAATTTTCTCATTAACTAAATTAATCCTCCTCATCTTTCATTCATTATGTCATTATCACATCTCCTCATTCTCTCTCTAGATCTCACTTCTCCATATTCTCTAAAAAAAACCAAGAAAAAAAAAACCCAAAAAACCAAACAAATAAAAAACCCAAAAAATCCAAATAAATCATTTACTCATCTATTCCTCATTCACCATCCACCTACTACCACCCACCGTAAACCACCACAGTCGCCAACCGCCACCGCCTCCTACGCCGCCACGACGTCATTTTTTTTTTTGATGTTTTAATTTTAATCTTGGTGTTGTTTTTATTATTTTTTTTCTCAAATATCGTCTTGCTATATAATATTGTTTCAAATTTGTGATTTTTTTTATTTTAATCTTTGATCTACTAAAATAGATCAATTTTCATTGACCTTTTTTTTTCATTTCCGTTTTTTTTTCAATTTTGATGTTTTGGTCTTTTGTTTTCCGGTTATTGGCATTCTTACAAATTATAGTTTGATTTTAGTACCAAATTTATTTTTCGGTTATTTAAAATTTTGTGTTGGTATTGTGTGATTTAGGATCTATTAAAATTATTTTTTCTGTTAAAATTACACTTTTTCCGTTAAAATTACACTTTTTTCTGTTAAAATTACACTTTTTTCCGGCTAAAATTACATTTTTTTCCCGTTAAAATTACACTTTTTTCCGTTATAATTACACTTTTTTTCCGGCTAAAATTACACTTTTTTCTGTTAAAATTACACTTTTTTCTGTTAAAGTTACACTTGTCTTCATTAAAGTTACATTTATCTCTATTATTAAAGTTACACTTATCTCTACTAAGGTTACCATCTCAATGACTAAAGTTACGCTTTTGGACTAAAGTTAGACGAATTTGGACGGAAATTACACAAATTTGGACTAAAATTACACAATTTGGACTAACTAATGGAGTTATTTGTAATTTACACAATTTGGACTAAAGATACACAAATTTGGACTATAGTTATACAATTTGGACTAAAATTACACTTTTATGGACTAAAATTACACTTCCGTGGACTAATATACACTTTTGTAGACTAAAGTTACACATTTGTGGACTAAAATTACACTTTTTTGGACTAAAATTACACTTTTATGGACTAAAGTTACACTCATAAAATGATAAAAGATATACGCTATCAATGTACTAAAGTTACACTTTAGTGGTTAATGATTGAAATTGCACAATATCAATGACTCAAAATAAATGAATTGTGTAACTTTATACGAAATTTAGTCATAAATAGTGTAATTTTTAGTCCAAATTTAGTCGTAAATAGTGTATTTTTAGTCCAAATTATGTAATTTCAGTTCACAATTGTGTAATTTTAGTCAAAATTGTGTAATTCTAGTCCAAATTGTGTAACTTTAGTCCGAATTGTATAACTTTAGTCAAAATTTTACCTTTAGTCCAAATTATGTAAATTCAGTCCAAATTGGTGTAATTTTAGTCCAAATTGGTGTAATTTCAGTCCATTAGTTAGTCCAAATAGTCCAAATTAGTCGAAATTAGTTAGTCCAAATTAATGTAACTTTAGTCCAAGAGTATAACTTTAGTCATTGTGAGGATAACCTTTAACAGAAAAAAGTGTAATTTTAACGAAAAAAAGTGTAATTTTAACAAGAAAAAGTGTAATTTTAACGAAAAAAGTGTAGTTTTAACAGAAAAAAGTTTAATTTTAACGAAAAAGGGTAATTTTAACGAAAAAAAGTGTAATTTTAACAAGAAAAAGTGTAATTTTAACGAAAAAAAGTGTAATTTTATCAAAAAAGTGTAATTTTAACGAAAAAAAGTGTAATTTTAACAAAAAAAGTGTAATTTTAACAGAAAAAGTGTAATTTTAACAGAAAAAAGTGTAATTTTAACAAAAAAAAAGTGTAATTTTAACAAAAAAAAAAGTGAAATTTTAACTGATATTAACAAGGCGAGATTTGTAAAATCTGAAAAAATATAGTCCGTATAACCTAGCAAAACAATATACAACACCCACAACATTAATATGTAATTACAAAAATAAAAAACCAAGATAAACACCAACAATATTAGATCTTAAATAATGAAAAATGAAAATAAAAAAAAATAAAATAAAAAACCGAAAAAAAATAAATCTGGAAAAAAACCAAAATAAAACCTAGCAAAAAAATAATAAAAACCAAAATAAAACCCAAAACACCAAAATAAAAACCAAAATACCAAATCTAAAATATAGTATAACACCCACAACATTAAAATAATAAAAAACCAAAATGAAATCCAAGAATACTAGATCTAAAATAATAAAAAACCGAAATAAAAAGTACATGAAAATAAATGAAAAAACCAATCGAAATCTTAAATACAACCGTTCACAAAAAAAAACGGGTCAATGAAAATAATTTTTGATCTATTTTAGTAGATCAATGAAAAAAAAGGGTCAATGAAGAAAGTGTAATTTTAACGGAAAAAAGTGTAATTTTAACGTTAAAAAGTGTAATTTTAACAGAAAAAAGTGTAATTTTGACGGAAAAAATTGTAATTTTAACGTTAAAAAGTGTAATTTTAACAGAAAAAAACTGTGATTTTAACCGAAAAAAGTGTAATTTTAACGGTAAAAAGTGATATCAACAAGAAAAAAGTAAAAAATGAGATTTAAAAAATCAAATCTGAAAAATGGTAAAACAAATCAAAGATCTAGTGAAAAAAAAGTAAACAATGAGATTTCATAATTAATAGATTTAGTACTAAAATCAAACAAATATAAAAAAAAACCAAAACACCAAAATTGAAGGAAAAAAAACGCAAATGAAAAAAAAATCGGGTCAATGAAAATAATACTTGATCTATTTTAGTAGATCTAAGATCAAAATAAAAGAAACTCACAAATTTGAAACAAGATTGTATAGCAAAACGATATTTGCGAAAAAAAAAACAAAAAAATAAAAACATCTAAACATTAAATTAAAAAAAAAAAAAAAAGTCGTCGGCGGTGGTGGCGGTGATGGCCGCGGCGGTGGTGGGGATGGCGACGGTGGTGGTGTCGGGTGCGTGGTGGTAGGTGGGTGGTGAATGAGAAATAGATGAGTAAATGATTTATTTGGATTTTTTGGTTTTTCTATTTGTTTGGTTTTTGGGTTTTTTTTTCTTGGGGTTTTTTTTTTATTTTTTGGGGTTTTGAGAGAGAAGAGTAGTGAAATGTGTGAGATGAGAGACAAGTGAGTGAGTGGAAAATATATATAGTAAATTAGTGTTTAATTATGTTGTTAGTGATTAATTAAAATGTGTAGGAGAGAGAGTGAAAAATTAGTGTTAATGGTGCTTTTTGGTTTCAATCTCCACCATCCATATTGGATGATCCAAAGGCTATAGTGAAGACTTAGGGACTCAAAACATATGAGGGACTTATAAGAACTTTACTCTCTCTCTCTCTCTCTCTATATATATATATATATATATATATATAGAATTTTTTTTCAAAATGGGGCTTTCTCACAAAATAATTAACGAAATAGGTTAACTTTCAAAGTTATTACCGAAAATGGGTCCACGTAGGATCGGATTTAGTGAGGCTAGAGAAAGAGTTCAAGTCGCTGGCCCGGAAGGCGACTTTGTTTCTTGCCCATATTGCACATTCCTCTCGTTCCCAATTCACTTCACTACCTTTTTCCCAATTAAAAAAAAATTCCCAATTCAAAACCCTAACTTTTCTTACTCGATTTTTCTTCCAAAAACCACCCTAAATCATTCAATGAATTTGATTAAACGTCAAGATATTAGTCTCTAAGCAATCATTTGGGGTTGTTTGTTGGAATATTGTTCTTAATTATGAGGATTTTTTACATGGCAATTAAGGGATACAAGAAGATTGGATTATACAATATTAAGAACAACTCGAGGTAAGAACCTGATGATGAAGCTGGAAGCGACATACAGCCAAGTCGGTGAGGGAACTGGCGATTTTATACTAAGTCACTTACTACCAGAGCGATTTCAAGGGGCATCTTGTGCAAAATTAAGCAGTCTTCTGGAGTTGTAAAAACGCCAAGGGGAAAACGACTTTAAGCCAAGTCGCTGGCTGACAAGGCGACTTTGGTTAAACTATATACGGAGGTTTGGAGTGCCAAAAAGTGACACTTTTGGGTATGACCGGCCCGCTGACCGGGTGAGCGACTTAAAACGAACTTAGCTTTGGTGATGACGTGGACGCATTTTCGGTAATAAGTTTGAAAGTTCACCTATTTCGTTAATTATTTTGTAGGAAAGCTCCATTTTGGAAAAAGTTCATATATATATATATATATATATATATATATATATATATATATATATATATATATATATATATATATATATATATATATATATATATATATATATATATATATATATATATATATATATATATATAGGTCGATCCTATGAGAACTACTAACATAATGAGAACCGTGAGAACCCTTACTAAATCATCATCAAATCTTGTTCCGAAAGTTTTGATGGATCATTTACCCTTAGTTTAGTTTATTCAAACACATTTTTGGTGTAGCTAAATTTTTTTTTTGATTTTATTTACAAAATATAAACTTAATATACAAAAATACAATTAGATATACTAAAATGGCTATAAATGCACGGAAACGAATACTAGGTGCATGAAAATTGTTACATGCATGAAATTGATTAATAGGTGCATGAAAATATCAGGCTGTAGGTGTACGAAAACGAGTTCTAGGTGCGTGAAAATTGTTAAATACATGAAAAATGAGTAGTAGGTGCATGAAAATTAATAAAATGTTTATCGTCTCGATTTCGGGCAATAATTTAAACTTTTTGGACCAAGACATATGTTATCTAGGCATAAAATTCTATGCCAAATCCAAATATGTCGTTATTTTTTAGAAAAAAAATTCGTAAGGTGGAGTTCTCACGGTTCTCATTATGTAGGTGGTTCTCACCGGATCCCAAATCTATCTATCTATCTATCTATCTATCTATCTATCTATCTATCTATCTATCTATCTATCTATCTATCTATCTATCTATCTATCTATCTATCTATCTATCTATCTATCTATCTATCTATCTATCTATCTATCTATCTATCTATCTATCTATCTATCTATCTATCTATCTATCTATCTATCTATCTATCTATCTATCTATCTATCTATCTATCTATCTATCTATCTATCTATCTATCTATCTATCTATCTATCTATCTATCTATCTATCTATCTATCTATCTATCTATCTATCTATCTATCTATCTATCTATCTATCTATCTATCTATCTATCTATCTATCTATCTATCTATCTATCTATCTATCTATCTATCTATCTATCTATCTATCTATCTATCTATCTATCTATCTATCTATCTATCTATCTATCTATCTATCTATCTATCTATCTATCTATCTATCTATCTATCTATCTATCTATCTATCTATCTATCTATCTATCTATCTATCTATCTATCTATCTATCTATCTATCTATCTATCTATCTATCTATCTATCTATCTATCTATCTATCTATCTATCTATCTATCTATCTATCTATCTATCTATCTATCTATCTATCTCTATCTATCTCTATCTATCTATCTATCTATCTATCTATCTATCTATCTATCTATCTATCTATCTATCTATCTATCTATCTATCTATCTATCTATCTATCTATCTATCTATCTATCTATCTATCTATCTATCTATCTATCTATCTATCTATCTATCTATCTATCTATCTATCTATCTATCTATCTATCTATCTATCTATCTATCTATCTATCTATCTATCTATCTATCTATCTATCTATCTATCTATCTATCTATCTATCTATCTATCTATCTATCTATCTATCTATCTATCTATCTATCTATCTATCTATCTATCTATCTATCTATCTATCTATCTATCTATCTATCTATCTATCTATCTATCTATCTATCTATCTATCTATCTATCTATCTATCTATCTATCTATCTATCTATCTATCTATCTATCTATCTATCTATCTATCTATCTATCTATCTATCTATCTATCTATCTATCTATCTATCTATCTATCTATCTATCTATCTATCTATCTATCTATCTATCTATCTATCTATCTATCTATCTATCTATCTATCTATCTATCTATCTATCTATCTATCTATCTATCTATTGTTGCGAAAGGTTGTTACGTAAAGTATGCGGGTAGCTAGAGAGTCAGCATGACTCTATCGAGCGGGGGTAAGTCGATCGAGTAGGGTGGATTCGATCGAGTGGGTTGAGCTCGGTCGAGTGGGTATATGACGATGTTGGGCAGTAGCTACTGTTTTGGGAAACTCGATCAAGTAGGTAGAGTACTCGATCGAGTGGGGGCTACTCGATCGAGTACGTTTGGAGCTCGATCGAGTGCGTTATGTGGTACGTTCTGGTCAGGTTCTGGAGTTGAAGCACTCGATCGAGTAAGTGGGCGACTCGATCGAGTGACCTCTACTCGATCGAGTGGGTGTGGTTACTCGATCGAGTTTGTATTTTACAGGTCGTATATGCTTTGAGTCGTAGGCTATATGCTTACGTTTGTCTCTCCTCTTATAGCTCAAAGATGCCGCCAAAGAGATCTGCTTTGTACACTAGAGCGCAATAGATGAGTGTAGATGAGATAGTCAAGATGCTTGAGCATCAAGAGGCGCTTACCGAGGCCCTAAAGAAGTTGTCTTTGGGTGGACTTTGCCAAGATGAGCACTACGATTGCCCGCTTCAACCCAAAAGAGTATATGGGTATCGGAGCGCCAATTTTGCTCGATAATTGGCATAGGGAGATGGAGAACATCTTGAATGTGGTTCATTGTCCTAAGGATTTCAAATTGGAACAAGCTGTGTTCTACTTGAGAGATGCTGCGGGAGAGTGGTGGGACAAGGTAAGGGAGAGTGCCTTAGACCTGTATCTGAAGCAGGGGAAGTCAGCTATACCATGGAGTGAGTTTAAGAGAGCTATGCGTCGGGAGTTTTTACCTGAACATGTTCGTAGTAAGCTGAGGGAGGAGTTTGATGCTTTCAAGATGACTCCAGATATGACCGTGGCTGATTATTACCACACGTTTAATGAGAAATCGAGGTATGCAGAGGACATGGGGCTAAACCAGGAGAATTTGGCACTGAGGTTTGAGAAGGGCTTGACTTACCAGATAATGGAGAAGCTACCAGTTAGGGCCCTTACAGATGTTAAGGAAGTTTATGAGCGAGAAGGGAGGGCTGAGAGATTGGTCGAGATGGCCAAAGAGAACAAGGAGAGGGGTCCTGAGAAGAGAAAGGCTGAGAGTGAGGGTGGTGGTCAGTCCAGTTACAAGAGGGGTAACCATAACCAGGCGAGGGCTTACTCATCGGGATTGGGGTTTAGTAGTGGAGCTTCGTATGGGCGTGCTCGTGGTGGTAGTAGTAGTAGCTGGAATCTCTCTTGCTATAACTGTGGCGGTATGGGCCACAAGAGGCATGGGTGTACTAGTGCCGTGAGGAGAGGTTTTCAGAGGCCATCGCAGGGGAGCTTTTCGCAGGGTCCGTCTCAGAGTTTTGATAGCAATAGGCCGGCGGGATCATGGAATAACCAAGATAGTCAGAGTAACAACAACGGTGGATCTAACCCCAATGGCGGTAACTCTTATCATAAATCGGCAGCTAATAACAATCAGGGGTCAGCTGCCAAGCCATCTACTTCACCTAGTAGAGTCCAGGGAGGTGGACAAAAGACCAGTGGCAAGTTATCCATGATGGACAAGAAAGCTGCTGAGGATGATGCTCACGTGATAACGGGTACCTTTCTTGTTAATGATGTTTCTACCTTTATTTTGTTTGATTCGGGGGCGTCACACTCTTTAAAAGATGTATCGTCGAGTCATGCTAAGCTTTTGGGTTTGAGATAGTTTGAGTCTTTAAAAGATGAGGTTTTTATACCGTCAGGTGAGTCAGTGTCATGTGGGAGGTTGTATAAGGGTGTATCTATGATAGTTGGGCAGGTTGACCTTTTAGTGGATCTGTTAGAATTCCCTATGGATGGTTTTGAGGTGATAGTTGGTATGTATTGGCTGGGTAAGTACAAGGCTAGAATAGATTGTCACCAAAAGAGAGTCTCTTTGAGAGGTCCTAAGGGAGTTAGTGTGTCTTATCGTGGATTTATTGTCAAACCCAAAGTCAAAGTGATTGCAGCGGTGATATTGAAGTCTTACCTGAGGAAGGGATGTCCTTTGATTCTGTGCCATGTGAAAGACCATAGTAAGGTGGATCCGACAGCTGATCAGATACCAGTGGTGGGAGAGTTCCCAGATGTTTTTCCGGAGGAGATACCAGGTTTGCCACCAAAGAGAGACATAGATTTCAGTGTAGAGCTGAAACCAGGGACGAGACCAATCGTTAAGGCCCCGTATCGCATGGGTCCTAAAGAGTTAGCAGAACTGAAGAAGCAGCTGGATGATCTGGTAAATAACGGATACATTGGACCTAGTGTATCGCCGTGGGGAGAACCAATTCTATTTGTGAAAAATAAAGATGGGAGATTGAGGTTGTGCATCGACTACAGAGAGCTGAACAGTGTTACAGTGAAGAACAAGTATCCTTTGCCAAGGATAGATAATCTGTTTGGCCAGCTGAGTGGGGTAGGAGTCTTTTCAAAGATTGATTTGAGGTCAGTTTACCATCAGGTGAGGATTCAAGATCAGGACATCCCGAAGACAACTTTTCAAACAAGGTATGGTCTCTATGAGTATGCAGTGATGCCGTTTGGGTTGTCCAATGCACCAGCAGTGTTTATGGATTTGATGAACCGGGTCTTCGGTCAGTTTTTGGATCGGTTTGTGGTGGTGTTCATAGATGATATCTTAGTCTATTCAAAGACTAAGGAGGAGCATGAGGAGTATTTGAGATTGGTGTTACGTACAAACTTTGCGTGACAATCAACTGTATGCAAAGTTGTCTAAGTGTGAGTTCTGGCTCGAAGAAGTTGCCTTTCTGGGGCATGTGATTTCTAAGAAGGGTGTGTCTATGGATCCTACAAAGATAGAGACAGTGTCTAAGTGGGAGACACCAAAGAATGTGGTTGAGATCAGGAGTTTCTTGGGTTTGGCAGGGTACTATCGCCGGTTCGTGAAAGACTTTTCAAAGATCGCCAGACCTATGACAGCATTGATGAGGAAAGAGAACAAGTTTCATTAGGATGAAAGTTGTGAGACAAAGTTCTAAACATTAAAGGAGCGTTTAACCACAGCTCCAGTCTTAGCTTTACCTGAGGGGTGTGAGAACTTTGAGGTATATACAGATACTTCAAAGAATTGGTTGGGATGTGTGTTGATGCAGAATGGGAAAGTTGTTGCCTATGCTTCTAGGCAATTGAAGCGTTATGAGGAGAACTACCCGACACATGATCTAGAGTTGGGTGCAGTTGTGTTTGCTCTCAAGATTTGGAGACACTATCTTTATGGGGCGACCTTTAAGATGTTTTCAGATCACAAGAGTCTCAAGTACATCTTTACTCAAAAGGAGCTGAACATGAGACAGAGGAGTTGGATGGAGCTTATATGGGACTACGACATGAATATCATATACCATGAAGGGAAACCAAATGTTGTGGCTGATGCGTTAAGCAGGAAGAGTGTGCATTCTCTATGCACAACTATGTCTTTGATGAGGTTGAGAGATGAGGTAGGGAAGATGAGTATACTTATGATACAAAAAGGTGATGCTAGTGGGGACTTGACAGTGGAGCCATATCTTTATAATGATATTCGCAGGAAGCAGGCTCTTGATCCTAAGATTCAGGAGTGGAGAGCTGGAGTAGAGAAAGGGACAGTGTCTCGGTTCTCTATTATACAGATGAGAGTGTTCGGTTTGATGGGAGATGGTGTGTTCCTAGTGACGAGGAGTTGAAAAAGGTGATAATGACAGAGGCTCATTGCACACTATATTCAGTACATCCAGGTGGTGACAAGCTGTATAGAGATTTGAAGAAGACTTTCTGGTGGCCTGGGATGAAAAGGGAAACAACTGATTTTGTGGCTCGATGTTTGACATGTCAGAGGGTTAAGGAAGAGCAGCGACGACTACAAGGTAAGATTCAATCTCTTGAGGTACCTGAGTAGAAATAGGAATCTATCTCCATGGACTTTATAATGGGTTTACCGAGGAGCCAGCATGGTAATAACTATGATATGGGTGATAGTTGACCGTTTGACTAAGTCAGCTCACTTTATTGCTATGAAAGATACATGGAGTAAGGTTCAGTTGGCTAATGGATACAGGAAACATGTGGTGAGGTTACATGGAGTACCTAAGGACATTGTGTCAAATTGAGATGTAAGGTTTATTTTTCGATTTTGGCAAGAGTTGCAGGAGATGATGAGAACTACCTTGAAGATGAGTGCTGCTTTTCATCCTGCAACAGATGGACAGACAGAGAGAACTATCAAGACTCTGGAAGATATTCTACGAGCTTGTGTGATGGATTTTGGTGGTAGCTGGGAAGATAGGTTGGATTTGATCGAGTTTTCTTACAACAACAGCTACCATACGAGTATTGAGATGGCACCGTTTGAGGCTTTGTATGAGAGGAGGTGTAGGAGTCCGATTTGCTGGGATGATAGAGCGGAGGCAGTGGTTTTAGGACCATAAATGGTAGAGGAGATGATAGACCAAGTGAAGGTGATTAGGCAAAAGATGAAAGCGGCCCAGGATCGACAAAAGAGTTATGTAGACCTACATCGCCGTGACATAGAGTTTCAGGTGGGAGATAAGCTTCTTCTGAAAGTATCTCCTATGCGTGGGGTTATGAGGTTTGGTAAGAAAGGGAAGCTGAGCCAAAAGTTCATAGGACCATATGAGATTTTGGATCGTGTGGGAGAGGTTGCTTATCGGTTAGCGTTACCACCAGCTTTGGATCGGGTGCATAATGTGTTCCATGTGTCTCAATTACGGAAGTATGTGAGTGATCCTTCCCATGTGCTAGAGGTGGAGAACATCAAGTTGGATGAATCCTTCTCTTATCTTGAGGTGCCAAAACAGATTCTTGATCGCAAGTTTCGAAAAACTAGGTCCGGGGAAATGGTGTTGCTCAACGTTCTATGGTCTAATCAAGAGGTTGAGGAAGCTACTTGGGAGGCGGAATAGGCTATGAGGGAGCGATATCCGTCTCTTTTTGATCAGGTATGTGTGGTTATGGGGACGTAACCATGTTTCTTTTAGGGGGTAGGAGATGATTGAATAAGCTTTTAGTGTGGTTTTATGTTAGTTTTTATACAGTTAGTAGTTGTTTTGAGTCGGTTTGTGTTGTGGTTGGGGTTTTGTTTTGAGTTTTGTTGCGTTGTTGTGTTAGGGTTGAGTTAGCATGTTTATTTTTGAGTATGAGTTTGAACTTCAGGGACGAAGTTCATTTTTAAGGAGGGAAGACTGTAATACTATGGTTTTCTGTGTTGTTGGGTACTCTATCTGTGGACATGGCCCACCTGCAAGCCAAGCCGATCTGTGGACATACAACGGTCTTTTTGAAAGTCTCGCTCGGCGGCGTAAAAATGCTTTCGACCGGATCGTTTTAGATCGGTCAGTTTCGTCTTGGTAAGGGTCTTGAAACGATTAGAGATGTTCGGAGTCGCCACCAAGCATTTGTGGGATGCCTAGAACCCGTTTGAAATCCACTTTATACCTCGGTCAAATCGAAGCACAAAGCAGCGTTTGACATAGGTACTAAAGATAAGGAAATCGTCCCTCTTTAGCATCCTATCTCTAGAATGACTCTCGTACGTCCTGGATAAGGTCGTCCACTATCCAAAGTTTCTGAGTAAGAGGTGAAGGTACGTATTGGGAAGCCCTTTAATCAGACAACCAATCCCGCCCGCGTTAGCGGCCTCTACTGATCGATCTTGGTTGGTTGAATGCAAAAATTGATAAAACGGTTTAAATGCATGAATGCGCATCCAATAATTTAAAACTAACATGTGAGAGCTTTCTAAGTCGGTTGATTTAATCCAAGTATCAAGTATAAGATGTCGAGTTGGATTAATGATTGATTTGCATGCAAGACGGAAATTAAACATCCATTTACCGTATTAGGTTTAGGGTACATAACATGATCCATTTGTCTTAGTAAGGCATTTTGCAAATATGATTTTGAATAATCGAAATAGTCATCTGATCCGTCCTATATCCGGGTTAACCGGAGTCGGGATCGTCCTAGACTAATGCTGGAAGGGAACAAGCCCTGTACCAGACGGCTATATGAAGCGCGAGCCAGCCGGCGGTGTAAGGGGCCTCCCTCTGGTTTTGAAAGTGAGAAATGGAGAGCCTGTTTAGGCGCGGGTTAGCCCACGGTTTATGTGCCGTGTTCTGACCTTTTAGAAAATGTTATAAAACGTGTTGAAAATGGGTATTTGAACCTGGTTTGATTTGAAGGGGTCGTTTAGACCGCATTTGTTGATTTGAAGAACTAGACTCGAATAATCATCATTATTTGGATAATATTCGGTGTCGGGTTCGATTTGACAAACTTGACATGAATAGTTTTGAAAATAATTATGGACTAATTGTTTTAAGTCCATTTGAATGTTATTAGTCGATACTCATCATCGTACCCGGGTTAAAATCTGGCATGGTATGTAGAACCAAGGATGACTTTGTGTTGGTGACTAATATGTTTGTTTGAAAATGTAAAGAAATGAAATAAAAGGCTTTAAAATACCTTTTAAATGTCATTAACAAAATATTATCACCGAAACACGGATTTAACCGTCATGGTATGAGGAACCAAGGGTGAAAAATGTTTTATGGTTAAAACAAGTGAAATAAAGTAAAAAGGGTTCGAAAATACTTGAAATGGTGAAAAATGATTACAAATATGAAGATGGATTAAAAGGAAATGACGAGAACAAACACGGTTGATCTCTGGTTTGAATACCCCATTTAGGCGCGGGCAAGTTGGCGACCTAAGGGGCTTCTGCCTCAGACCAAAAATCAGTTTTGGCTTATTTATTCCATGTTTTGGTTCATGTTATGCATGTTTTAGCATGTTATAATCATGAAACAAATGAAAACACAATAAAAGAGGATTTTTACACCCTCATACTTACATGTTTGGTTATGGCGAGTGACCGACGTAAGTGTAACGACTCGTTTGATCGGAAAAAACTCGGTTTAAAACCGTTTTGGTAAGTAAAAAGAGTGTTTTAATGTTAGTGATGGTGTAGTGGTCGAAATGGTCGGTCAAGTGATTTAATGCACGATGACGGTACCAGACAATGTGTAAGGCTCGTGTTTACGATCGGTAGGTCGTAAATACGCGTCGGGTTGTGACTTAAGAAGTCGAGTCGAGAATTTTAAGGGAGAAAAGAGGGGGCGGACACTCGCGTAACTCTCAAATGGGTGGCATTTGAGGGGTATTTATAGGAAAATGAGTGATTGTGTGAGTTTTGAGTGACGTGGCCACTTGGGCTGCTCAAAGAGGCGCGAGCCACGTCGCGGTTCTTCGAGTTTTGTTGTCACTTTCACAAAAAACGCAATCATGATTTGTTCTATCCTAGGTTTTGTAGTCACATGTTTGGTACTTGACCAACATGAATCCGGGAAAACTTAAGGTAGAAGGTTTGAAATGTTTTGTTTTTGGTGGTTGACTCGGTTTGACTCGTTGTTGGAGTCCGGATTTGAATTTTTTTGAGTCGGTTTTTGGTCCGGTGTCGGTTTTGACTCTAGTTAGTGTCATTGCGACCCCGTCTTCGTGCATTAAACACTCCATGTATCTTTGAAATGTTTTATTTTCGAAATCGTATTAAGTTTTTCCGACGTAAAGTTGTACACAAACTGTTGATCAAATGTCGCGATTCCAAAACATGCTGTAGTCCGATAATCATCGGGTGTTTTGTTGGAGTCTCAGCAGATACTGGGTATCTACACTATCGAGTAAGGCTTATTCTGTCGAGTAAGTGAGTTTTGGTTTCGAAACAGTGTACTGCTGATGGGTACTCGATCGAGTAAGTGGGTTACTCGATCGAGTAGGGGGCACTCGATTGAGTAAGTGCCATACTCGATCGAGTAAGTCGGTTTTATGAGTTGTTTGCGCTTCATTGTTTCATCGTCCGAAACACAAAATCATCTCTACAAAACCTCTTCTTCTTCCACAAAAATATTTCATGGATGCTTTTGAGAACGCATTGCGACAATGGTGCCGGGATTTGTCGCCTCCCGAAAAGTATCAACTCGCTTGCATGGGAGTTGGTCAATTGTTGGTGCTTCGTCAAGTCAAGGTGCAACCTTCGTTTCTTAAAGCATGTTCTCGGTTTTGGGATTCAAAACATCATGTTTTCGTTTTCCCTAAAGGTGAGCTTTGTCCTCTTGCCGAAGAATTTGGAGCCATTGGTGGGTGGCCGGGTTGTGCTCCGGTGCTTCCTCCAACTCGGTTGTGTTACAAGGAGAAATTCCGTTCTATGTTGGGCTTATCAACAAGCCAAATCAACTTTCTTCTTGCTCCACATGGTGTGGATATGTTGGCTCTTATTAACATCCTTGTCCATGTGTACCTCTTTGTTGATGTCTTGAAGAAGGAGGGGCCAAGATGCCATGGTAGCATGACCCTTATCCATGTGATTGAGCAAATGGAGCATGGTAGAGATCCATCATGGTTGGTGCTTGGAGAGATTATCCAAGCTTTGGACAAGGAAGGCTCTTGTGGAGAAGCTCCCTCTTTCGGATCCCAAAGGATCCTCCAAGTGTGGCTATTGGAGAGGCTAAGGTATGTAGAGCCTCCGGTTGATTCCTCTTCTTATTCCTTCCATCACCTTACCATGAGGAAGAAGTTGTACCCGGATAGTTTTGCTTCCACCGAGGCCTATTGGGCCGCAAGATTGGCGGAGGAGGGTGGTCCTCATATCCGTTGGGTGGTGCCGTGGTGGCATTTGAGGTCCTTCACGGGGTTGCCCGCTTCGGGTGCTAGTCCTCGTTCTTTGATGGTGGTGGGTTTGAAGGTTGTTTCCTTCATATATCCCGAAAGGCTCATGAGGCAAATTGGGCGTCAACAAAAGGTGCCCGCTCAAGATACTCTTGTCCAAGAGAATATTTTCCGGAATTCCGAGCTTGTGGAGCTCTTCGAAAGGTGGTGGGCCGCTCGGCCGCTTTGGGAGGTGCCAAACCCCGTTGCCACGACATGGGTGACTCCCGCTTATGTCAAGTGGTCACGTGCTCCGTCCTTGGAAGAAAGATCCAAATTTCGTAAGGACGAGGTTGTCGACTTGAAGTATCGAGAGGTTGGCAAGGCCAACCATGCCTTCTTTGAGGAGTATGTTGATGGAGCTAGCCCCGATGTGATGAGACCACCGAAGAGGAGGAGTTTCGGCCCCAAGAATATGGTGGGCCGTGCATTGCCTCGTCTTGGGCCGAATATGGGGTCTTGTGCTAGACCGGAGGCCGTCACCGTCTTAGATCCGTTTAGGATCCGTTCCGAGGAAGAAGTCCATGCTAGGCGGGCCAACAAGAAGAACAAGGGGAAGATGTACCCCGAGGGAAAAGGCAAGGGTAGAATGAAAGAGTGAAGACCTCCATTACCCGTTTTATTATTATGTTGTATTATTGTTGTAGGTTTTTATTATGTTGTAGTAGCTAGTTATTGTGTGTTTTGTGCTAGTTTTATTATGTGAGGTGTGTTAGTTGACACCTTAGCTTTGACAAGTTGTAGACTCGTCGAGCTTTATTTATTGTTGAAATTGTAATCCCTCCCATTATTAATTAAATAAGAGGATTGCTTGTGTCGAAAATTGTGAACGATTGTTTCTTCTATCCATTTGGGGAAGGCAATTCAATTTGAATCGTCCTAAACAATTGCACTTGGAAAAGTGGTATTTTGTGGAAAGGGAGAAAGGCTTATTTTGTATTTTTGTGGGAAAAAGGGAATGGTTTTCCCTTTTCCTTTTTTTTTGGGATGTTTTTGTACTTGGGATATTTGTATGGGGATGGTTGTTTTTTTATTGTGGGAATGGTTGTATCCTTCTTGTGTAAGAAAGAACTGCCTACGTATTCACCGGGAGAGGTGAAATCAAACCATGATCGTAGTTCGAAATGTCTTGTGAATTTGAATTGGGTTTTGTGGTTGTATCCCTCAGGCATAAGAGGGACTGCCTACGTATTCACCTGAAGAGGTAAAATCAAACCATGCTCGTAGTTCAGGGGGGTTGTTTTGTTTTAGTGCAAATGGACGTTGCCTTTGACAGATCAAAGGACATTCGAAACGGGCAAGGTGCCGCAGCTTAGACTCAATAAAACATGCAATTTCAAATCAGAACACGTTGAAGAACTTGACTTGAAAAGGGTTGAGGTCGTTGCTAGTTGTAAAACTAGGCTAGGTCGTTGGTTGTTATGGTTCAAGGGTAGTATTTCTTGAGTTGGTCTAGGTTGGTTGAGTTTGTAAAGTCCTCCCCATCTAGGTCACTCAGTCTCACTGCGCCCCCCGAAAGTATTTTCTTGACCAGATATGGCCCGGCCCAGTTGGGTTTGAATTTTCCCCTCGGATCGACGGGTAATGGTGCTTGAACTGACTTGAGGACCAAGCCGCCCTCCTGGATGTTTCTGGGTTTTACCTTCTTGTTGAATGTCCGTTGTATACGTCGTTGGCATAGCTGGACGTTGTGCAAGGCGTTGAGTCGCCGTTCGTCTAGAAGAGTGAGTTGCTCGTACCTTCGACGGGTCCATTCCGCCTCAGGGACTTGACTCTCCAGTAGGATGCGTAGAGATGGGACCTCTAACTCTACCGGTTGAACCGCCTCTATACCGTATGCTAGGTAGAAGGGTGTGGCGCCTGTCGGTGTTTGAATGGAGGTTCGGTATCCCCAGAGTGCGAATGGGAGTTTGCTCGGCCAATCGCGGTAGTTGTCTTGCATTTTCTTGATAATGGCGACGAGAGTTTTGTTCGTTGCCTCCACCGCTCCGTTGGTTTGGGGACGGTAGGGGGATGATCGATGTCGCTTGATCTTGTACTTGTCCAGCAAAGCTTGAGTTTTCGCCCGGAAGTGAGAGCCTTGATCGCTGATGATTTCATGGGGTACCCCATATCGGCAGATGATGTTGTTTTGAATGAATTTGGCCACTTGTTTGGCGGTCAAGACTGCATATGTGGTCGTGATCCCTTATGAGGGGTTTAGTTTTCAGTACTTGTCGTTAGGAGCACCTAGACCAAAACACAATTTATAACTTCACAAACAACTCTACAATTAGTAAAGAGGCAAGTAAAGGTCGGATCCCAAGGGACGGGAATTGAGATGAGATTTTATATTGCAACTAGTGGTGTCTAAGGGTGTCACAATTTGGGGTTTGAAATAGATGATCACTAAACTAAATAGCAATAAAAGTAAACAAGCAAGATGATTAAAAAGGGTTGTAAACAATTGATAAAAAAGCACTAGGGTGTCATGGGGTCATAGGGGATTCATGGGAATTGATCATACAAACACATTCTCAAATTATAAGCAAGCAATTATTGTTGTGATGGATCGAGTTGGTTTATATCTTACAACCCTAGGAAAGTTTGGGTCCCGGAGCCGAATCGATTAGATTGTACAACACCTACAAGTCGACTTAATCTTCCCTACTCAACTATATGTATGGTCTAATGAGACTCGAGTTGGTTTATGTCTTACAAGTCTCATTGAAAAGATAGGTGATGGGTAAAAAAAATCCAAGGATTCATAGGCTCGCATTTCACCAAACATAACATGTGCATAAGTTGAGATCACAACAAGCAAGCAAATAAACTATGAAAACATATTAAATTAAGCATGAATCATTCCCCATGTTGGTTTCCCCTAATTACCCATTAACCCTAGCTAAAGAAACTACTCACTCATTATCATGTTGAACATGCTAGCAAGGTTGTCAATCATACCAACAAAGTAAAACAAGATGAATAAATGAAGATAATTAACAATAATTAAAAAGGGATTAAGAGAATTATACCTACTAATGATTCCAATAATAAATCAAAGAATAATAGAAGTACTTGATGCTTGATTGGAAGGTTGTCAATCTCCCAATAATAACCCAAATAATCTTCAATTACCCAAAATAAAGGATGAACAAGAGAGAGATTAAGGAAATGAAACTTGTATTAAAACTTGATTAAATGTTGATTACAAAATTAAAGAGAGATTTGATTGATATTAACTACCCTAAAGATTGCTAAGAAGAACATGCTCTTCTAATTAGACTAATGGGGTATTTATAGTGGGGATTAGTTACATAAATTAGGGTTTACTAAGGGCTTAAATGACGATTAAGTCGTTGAGGAATCGCCGGTCTCCAGGGAGACTCCGGTCTCCTTTTCGCCGGTCTTATAAAAAGATGCGCATCCTTCCTTGAAACTTGTAGAAGACGAAATAGCTGTAAGGGAATCCGGGCGTCTTAGGCACGGGACGGGCAGATTTGGGTGTTTCTGGACGGGCGTCCAGCTGGGGAAGACGGGCGGATTGGGCGTGTTTTGGACGGGCGTCTTGTGGAGGAAGACGCTCGGATTGCACCTCCTGGACGGGCGTCTTGAGGACAATCCGCTCGGATTGTCTTACAGCTTCTTTCCTTCTTCTTTTCTTCCTTTTTCTTCATAAAATCCTTGAGGATTTCCTCGGGGATGCAAGGATCTTTTCTCATCATTGCCCATCTACTATAGTATGTACAAAGGCCTTCTAATCTTGTCTCTCTTTGATGCTTGGTCATTGAATTCAATCATTTTAGCTTCATTTTGCCATGAAAATGCAAGGTTTGCACTCCTTTCCTAACAAGGACACAAAACCTCAAAGAATATGCAAAACAAAGGACTAAAGACAATAAATGACCCAAATATGCACTAAAAAGCATGGGAACAAGGCTAATTCGGGGACTAAATATGCTCTAATATGGTCACATCAATATGACTGTGCTTCTACCCATTTGGTGAAGTAGTCGATGGCGACGAGGACGAAGCAATGCCCCTTGGTGCCTATCGGGTTGACTTTCCCGATGATGTCGATGCCCCAGGTTGAGAAAGGCCAGGGCGACGTCATGGTGTATAAGAGGGATGGTGGTATGTGTTGTATGTTGGCGAAGATTTGGCAATTATGGCAATGTTTGACGTAGTTACGGCAATCGGCTTCCATGGTTGTCCAGTAGTAACCTAGCCGCATGATTTTCCGTGTAAGCATCATTGCACTCATTTGAGGGCCACATTCTCCGTCGTGAACCTCTCCTATGACTTTTTTGGCTTTGTGATGGTCAATGCAAAGGAGGAGAATTCCTTGGGGTGTTCTTTTGTAGAGTTGATTTTGGTTTATCACGAATTGTGATGCAAGTAAACGGATGGCTCTTTGTCCTCTTTGATCACAGTTGGGGGGGAATTCATTTTTGGTTTTGTAATTGAGGATGGCTTGGTACCAAGGTTCATCATGGCTTTCCTCGTCGTCGATAATAGCATAAATGTGAGCTAGCTCGCTCCTTCTCCCGACACATAGGGGCATTGATGCCATGCCGTCAGGTATGTTGACGAGTGCGGCAAGTTTTGTCAGGGCATCAACAAATTGATTTTCCTCTCGTGGCAGATGGAAGTAGTCGACTTGGTCGAAGAATTCAGCCTCTTGACTGATCTTTTCTCGGTAGGGAGCTAAGCTGTCAGATCGGATTTTCCATAATACGGACACCTGATTGATGATGAGTGAGGAATCGCCGTGGACCCTCAATCTCTTGATGCCAAGTGTGATGGCTGCTTGTAGGCCGATGAGGCATGCTTCATATTCAGCGGCATTGTTGGTGACGGCGAAGTCTAGCTTGACCGAGATCGGAACGTGTTTTCCCTCTGGTGAGATTAGAAGGATTCCTACCCCGAAGCCTCTCAGATTAGATGCACCATCGAAGTATAGGTCCCATGCGTCGGAGTCGGCACAAAGGATGTCTTTGTCAGGAAGTGACCATGTGTCGGTCGTTGAATCCTCGTTGACGGGATTCTCTGCCAGGAAATCAGCGACTGCTCTTCCCTTGATGACCTTGAGGGGTACAAACTTGAGATCGAATTCAGACAGCATGCGTGTCCATCTAGACAGCCTTCCGTTTAGCACGGGTTTTTCGAAGATGTATTTAACCGGGTCTATCTTGGAGTAGATGTGGACTGTATAGCTGAGCATGTAATGCCGCAGCTTCTTTGTTGACCATACTAGGGCAAGGCATGTCTTTTCCAGTTGGGTATACCTCGTCTCGTACTCAATGAACTTTTTGGTGATGTAATAGATGGCTTGCTCTTCGTTGCCAACTGTTTGTGCTAACATTGCTCCCATGGCTGTGTTGGTAACAGTCAGGTATATGGATAGAGGAATCCCTGGTTGAGGTGGCATGAGGACAGGAGGTTTGGATAGGATTTCCTTTATCCTGTCGAAGGCCTTCTGACAGTCGTCGTCCCAATCGGCGTGATCGGAGGCGCGAAGCTTTTTGAATATCGGTTCACAAATCATAGTGAGCTTGGCAATGAAGCGGCTGATGTATTGGACTTGACCGAGAAATCCCCGAATCTGCTTCTCGTTCCTAGGCCGAGGCATTTGCTGAAGGGCTTTGATTTTGGTTGGATCAATCTCAATGCCTCTTTTGCTAACGACATATCCCAAGAGTTTTCCGGAGGTGACCCCGAATGCACACTTATGAGGATTTAGTCTCATGTTATATTTCCGCAGACGAGCGAAGAATTTCCGGAGGGCACTGATGTGGCCGTCCCGTTCTTTTGATTTGACAATCATGTCATCGACATATACCTCTACCTCCTTGTGCATTATATCATGTAGGAGAGTGGTAGCGGTTCTTTGATAGGTTGCTCCGGCGTTGATGAGGCCGAAAGGCATGACCGTGTAGCAATATGTACCCCACTGTGTAGTGAACGCAGTCTTGTGCAGGTCTTCTCAGCCATTTTAATCTGGTTGTACCCAGCATACCCGTCCATGAATGATAGGAGAGCATGCTCGGCAGTATTGTCCACCAGAATGTCAACATGTGGCAAAGGGAAGTCGTCCTTTGGACTCGCCTTGTTCAGATCCCTGAAGTCGACGCAAACCCGAATTCTTCCGTCTTTCTTTAGTACGGGCACAATGTTGGCCACCCAATCCGAGTATTCAGACAGTTTGATAAAACCAGCCTTGAACTGTTTATCCACCTCTTCTATGATTTTTAGGGCCCACTCAGGACGCATCCGGCGTAGCTTCTGCTTCACAGGTTTAGCCCCGGGTTTAATGGGTATCCGGTGCTCTGCAATTTCTCTGTCAATCCCAGGCATGTCTCTGTAAGACCAGGCGAACACGTCCTTTTATTCGTGGAGGAGGTCAATGAACTGTTGTTCTTCCGAGGGGTCCAGGGTTGTCCCTATCCTAAGTTCTTGAGGTGTATTGTCGGTTCCTACATTAATAGGTTCGGTCTCCTCAATGATGGGGGTTCTGGTTTCCCGTTTGTCAAGTTCTTTGGCTAGGTGAGGTGGGTAGTCACTCAAGTCAAATTCCTCATAGTCATTCAGAATTGCATTGCAGTTAAATTGAGACGAGTCATAAGCAAACTTGGCGTTCATTAAGTTGACACGAGCGAAAAGCTCGGAAAGGACAGACATATCGTGGTCAGTCAGAGGCGATACAACAGAGGAAGTGGCCCCTGGAACAGGCTCCAGGTTGTCACCTTTCATGGGAGTGGGGGTGACCCTAGTAGCCTCTGAATCAGCCACGACTTTGTGATAAAATAGTGGGGAGGGGACCTTGACTGGGACATCGGGAGCGTTAGGAGCTACGACACACTCTGACTCCGACTCAGACTCAGACTCAGATCCTTCTTCACTTCCCTCCTTGAACATAGGGCCTTCTCCAGTTGTTATCTTGAGAATGCGGCCTTGGCGATCGGTCCACTTGACGGTCTTCCTCCAGCCTTGGGTAGCCTTCTCCGGGTCAGCATCGGAGATCAAGGCGGTTGGATCAAATTGATTGTCCTTCAGGGCGATGTTGATGATGTCCTCAAAGTCGAGGTGTTTGACGTTATCTTCCCCAAAGAGGAGTGTGACAGCTTGTCCGTCAAGGCATGGTGACGGCTTGGACTCAGTTGATGCAGCTTCGATGTTGTCGGGGATAAAGTAGCAGTCCTGGAAGACTTCCACTCCCGGGTACCTAGCCTTCACCATAGAGTCATAGATTGGCTCCGGAAAGCCATGGTAGAGCTCGGACTCTCCCTCGGGGACAAAGTATCCGTTGAGAGTCAGATGATAGGGACGGAGGATAACCCCGTGCTTCTTGCGTTTTCGGACTAAGAGGTTCATCTCCTAGATAACTTCGTCGGTGGGTTCGTATCCCAGCCCAAAGGGAATGTTGGGGACCTTAGCCTGTTTCAAGGGAGGCAATGGGTCCTTTAGTGGATTGAGCGGCAAACCCGGGAAATAACCCCGACGCATCATAATACGGTTGATCGTGAGGTTGGTGAACGGGTCACAACTAGAGGGCGTCAATTCATCAGTTATGGCGTTTACGGCTTGGAAACCCCACATTTCGTTGTCATCCTCGTCAATGGCTTGGGAGGCTATCCCCTTTCTCATAACAGCTTTGATTGGGGAAACGGGAATTATGATCGTTTTCCCGTTGAAGGGGACCCTGATCTTCTGGTGGAGAGTTTAGGTGACCGCCTTGACGGCGTGAATTCAGGGACGTCCCAGGAGCATGTTGAAAGAAGCGTCGATGTCGACCACTTGAAAACTGGTTTGTCTTTCCAGTGGCCCGGTTGTGACGGTCAAAGTGACAAGTCCAGCGACCTTGCGACGAGTGCCGTCGTAGGCGCGTACACCTTGATTCGTTGGGACCAAGTAAGCTTCCTTGATACCCAGCCTGTGGGCAGTCCTAAGAGGAATGACATTTACCGCAGAACCGTCATCCATGAGGACCATGGGTATATTTTTCTGGAGGCATTGTACGGTGATATACAAGGCCAGGTTATGATTGGCTCCGAACGGAGGGATATCCTCGTCGAAGAAGACGACCGGGTTGTTAAGATCAGGGGCGCCCCTCGTCATGTGCGCCACTATTTCTTCTGGGGAAGAGGTGGAGGGCACGGTTAATTTTCCCAAGGCCTGCACCAAGGCCTGTCGATGCTCAAAAGACGTTGCGATCAGTTGCCAAATTGAGATTTCAGCTTTTTCTTTCTGGAGCTGTTTCAGGATTGAGTTCTCAGGAGCCTTTGGTTGAGTGTCCACCTCTGGGACGATTTGGTCATTCGTTGTTGGAACGACCGTTGGATTTTTCGGATTCTGATAGGGACGTCCGGACCGGGTGAGATGCTCGATCTCTTTCGCCCGCTTCTCCTTCCCTGGGATGATATAGACGTCCTAAACATCATCTCTTCATATGCCGTTAATTTTGGAGTCTCGAGGATACCTTGGAGGGGTATTCCTCGGTGGGTAGTTCTTGTGAGGGATACTTTTGTGAGGGTGGTTTTTGTGTGGGTGATTTTTGTGGAGGTAGTTATTTTGAGGGTGATTTTCGTGGGGTCTATGCCATAATGGTCGCGGGAGCAATCCATCCTGGGGTGGGTAGTTTTGAATGCTTGGGGAATTCTCCCTTGGGCGCGGTGGCGGTGGATTGAAAATGAGTCGACGGTAGGCGTCGTCGAGTCGGGTGATTCTATCGGAAAGGCTGGCTATGGCCTCCTCAACTTGTTGAAACATAGTGAGCATAGTAGCAGCACTAAAAACAAACACTCCGTCTGAAGGATCTTTTTCCAAAGCATTCACCTCGTCGTCAATTGGCAGGATGAGGTGAGAGGAGTCTAGGTTTGGCTCATTGTCGGAGATGGCGTGGATTCCCCGGGGATTCGTTTTGTTGTTCGGTTTAGTTGGTGAGGGTAAAGGCAAATCTCCTTTCTCAATCATGTCTTGAATGAGGTGCTTGGGTTTGAAGCAAGTTTCGGTATCATGCCCTTTCCCTCGATGATACTGACAGTAGGCGTTGGGATTCCAGAACCGGGACTTCTTGGCATCGGTCGGATCCGGGGTGGGTCCGATCGGTTGTAACTTCCCCTGGTCCATGAGCCTTTTCAGGGCACTTGCGTAAGTCGACCCTATGTTGGTAAACACTCTCTGGGGGCGTTCAGTTTTCTTAGCAGATGGTTCGACGAGGTTAACCTCATCAATCTTGTTTGTCTGGCCGTAAGGGCGAGATCCGGTTGAGGTGGATCCCTGGTAACCTCTGCCAGTAGTCTTGGCTAAGACACCCTTTCGGAGGTCGTCCTCAATGCGCGTCCCAAGAATCTGCAGATCTTGGAAGGTCTTGATATTCTGATACCTCAGTAGGTTGGCATAAACTGGGCGGAGATTGTTGAAAAACTTTTCCACCAAAGTTGATTCACTCGGCTTACTGACCAATTGAGTACTCACCCTCCTCCAACGGGTTAGGAACTCAGTGAACCCCTCTTTGTCGTTCTGGGTTAGCACTTCGAGAGTACGGGTATTGGCCTGGATCTCGACATTGTCGGCATACTGTTTGGCAAACTCAACTGCGATCTCATCTCAAGTAGTAAGGTTTTTCGGATCAAGGGAGTAGTACCATTGGCGAGGAATCGGCTCTAAAGAGGATGGGAAGATCCGGGTAAAAAGTTCCAGTTAGACCCCTTTAATGGCCATGTAGTCCTTGAAAGCACGGACATGGTTGAGTGGGTCCTCCACTCCCTTGAACTTAGGCACATCGGTCAGGGTGAAGTTGTCAGGTAACTGGTCCCCAACAGGTTCGAACCTTCGGTTGTTCTCAAGATGGATATTGTTACCCCAGGCTAGGTGCTATTCTTCCAAGAGTATCAGCCTCTTCTCAGTTTCAGTCAGAGGTGGGGTATTGTGTTCCCCAGTTTTCTTGTTCTCCAGGGCGTCGATACGGGTCTCGACGCGATCCAGGGTGACCTTAAGAGCGGTAAGCAGGCTGGCTAGTTGATCAGTTGTGACATCTCTGTTGTTGTCATTTTTGTTGGATGAAGCTGAAGACGGGGCCATGGCTCTGAGGCAGAAAAACGGCTCACATTACAACTCAATCCGACACGGTTCCAAGACTGAACGCAGACAACGCAAAGGACGAGACAAATATCAGACTCAACAAGACGGGGGCGACCGTGTGTGGTCCCTCGGTGCTGACTCGATTTATGACGTGACGGTGTTTGAGCGTACCTTTGACACGAGTCCAACATGACGGCGTGACGCCGTTGGACGGGTCTCGTGGTGAGACGACTCATAAGTAAAGATCCATAAGTACGTTTGCTTTGACTCGATAGATACGAGGCGGAATTGGAATGGTGGACTGAAGTTTTCGAAAATAGAAATTTTCAAAAAGATTCATTTGTCGCTTAAATGGACGGCTTCCGAAGATAGAAATCTCCGCAAGTAGATCAGTTGAAAGGGTTGTCTTAAGTTTATTTGCAAAAGACGGTTTGAGTTTGAATTGGCTCGGAAAACAGTGCATCGTTTCCCAAGACGGTTTTGAAATTCAAAATCATATGTTTTGAAAATCGGGTTTGAAAATGTTTGAAGAGGTCTCGGGGATGTTGTATGGTCCTCGGGATCCCGAAAGTGTCTTGAGAAAAAGGGTGTGTGCTTTTCTCGGGTTTTGAAAGAGCCATTGTCGGCGCGAAATGGGTTAAAATCCGTGTCTAGACGCGGCGATTATAACGGCGTAAAAAGGTGATTTGAAATGGTTGTAGAAAACCAGGTTTGAAAATCGTCATTATGACGGCCTAGAAAGGCGTGTTGAAATGGTTATACAAAACCGAGTTTGAAAATCATCATTACGACGGCCTAGAAAGGCGTGTTGAAATGGTTATACAAAATCGGGTTTGAAAATCGTCATAACGACGGCCTAGAAAGGCGTGTCATTTGAAATGCGACGGTCAGTGAAAGACCGGGGTTTGAAACGGCCATTATAACGGCGCAGAAAGGTGATTTTGAAAGTTTGAAAATGACACAGAAGGACTTATGATCAAGTGGCACATAAGCACTCGCAGTTCATTATATTATGCATTGTGCTGAAACGGGTTTTGGCTTAAAAGGGTGGGTTACACACCAAGCAATCAAACCCCGATTTGCGAGAGGGTTACCAATCCAAACAAAATGTGTAAGGAGGGTGCCCTAGCCTCGTGCTCGAAAGTGATGAAAGCTCTTTGACGAAACAGAATTGTGTAACGTCAATGGTATGCTTGACTCAATTGGGATTCGAAACGCGGGGATGATAAAACTCACGCCGACGAGACGAGCCAATTGGTCGAAAAGGGTTAGGTTGTGGGCCAGGACAAGAAACCCGACCGTGACCGTAATATCAATTAATGCATTCCAATCAAGACCTCGTTCGAGTCTCACCATCTAGGGATCACAAAGACATAAGTGTCCTAGTTTTCCCCAGCGGAGTCGCCAATCTGTGGACATGGCCCACCTGCAAGCCCAGCCGATCTGTGGACATACAACGGTCTTTTTGAAAGCCACGCTCAGTGGCGTAAAAACGCTTTCGACCGGATCATTTTAGATCGGTCGGTTTCGTCTCGGTAAGGGTCTCGAAACGATTAGAGATGTTCGGAGTCGCCACCAAGCATTTGTGGGATGCCTGGAATCCGTTCGAAATCCACTTTATACCTCGGTCAAATCAAAGCACAAAGCAGCGTTTGACATAGGTACTAAAGATAAGGAAATCGTCTCTCTTTAGCATCCTATCTCTAGAATGACTCTCGTACGCCCTGGATAAGGTCGTCCACTATCCAAAGTTTCTGAGTAAGAGGTGAAGGTACGTATTGGGAAGCCCTTTAATCAGACACCCAATCCCGCCCGCGTTAGCGGCCTCTACTGATCGATCTTGGTTGGTTGAATGCAAAAATTGATAAAACGGTTTAAATGCATGAATGCGCATCCAATAATTTAAACCTAACATGTGAGAGCTTTCTAAGTCGGTTGATTTAATCCAAATATCAAGTATAAGATGTCGAGTTGAATTAATGATTGATTTGCATGCAAGACGGAAATTAAACATCCATTTACCGTATTAGGTTTAGGGTGCATAACATGATCCATTTGTCTTAGTAAGACATTTTGCAAATATGATTTTGAATAATCAAAATAGTCATCTGATCCGTCCTATATCCGGGTTAACCGGAGTCGGGATCGTCCTAGACTAATGCTGGAAGGGAACAGGCCCTGTACCAGACGGCTATATGAGGCGCGAGCCAGCCGGCGGTGTAAGAGGCCTCCCTCGGGTTTTGAAAGTGAGAAATGGAGAGCCTGTTTAGGCGCGGGTTAGCCCACGGTTTATGTGCCGTGTTCTGACCTTTTAGAAAACGTTATAAAACGTGTTGAAAATGGGTATTTAAACCCGGTTTGATTTGAAGGGGTCGTTTAGACCGCATTTGTTGATTTGAAGAACTAGACTCGAATAATCATCATTATCTGGATAATATTCGGTGTCGGGTTCGATTTGACAAACTTGATATGAATAGTTTTGAAAATAATTATGGACTAATTGTTTTAAGTCCATTTGAATGTTATTAGTCGATACTCATCATCGTACCCGGGTTAAAATCCGGCATGGTATATAGAACCAAGGATGACTTTGTGTTGGTGACTAATATGTTTTTTTGAAAATGTAAATAAATGAAATAATAGGCTTTCAAATACCTTTTAAATGCCATTAACCAAATATTATCACCGAAATTCAGATTTAACCGTCATGGTATGAGGAACCAAGGGTGAAAATGCTTTATGGTTAAAATAAGTGAAATAAAGTAAAAAGGGTTCGAAAATACTTGAAATGGTGAAAACCGATTACAAATATGAAGATGGATTAAAAGTAAATGACGAGAACAAACACGGTTGATCTCTGGTCTGAATACCCCATTTAGGCGCGGGCAAGTTGGCGACCTAAGGGGCTTCTGCCTCAGACTAAAAATCAGATTTGGCTCGTTTATTCCATGTTTTGGTTCATGTTATGCATGTTTTAGCATGTTATAGTCATGAAACAAATGAAAACACAATAAAAGAGGATTTTTACACCCTCATACTTACATGTTTGGTTATGGCGAGTGACCGACGTAAGTGTAACGACTCGTTTGATCGGAAAAAACTCGGTTTAAAACCGTTTTGGTAAGTAAAAAGAGTGTTTTAATGTTAGTGATGGTGTAATGTGACACGGCTATCACAACCCTATCAAAGATAAAACCTAATGGTCTCAACTAAAATGTAGCAGAGGCAGTCGAGTATCGAATCCACAGGGAGGTAATGTAATTAACAGTTGCCTAATTCTAGTCCTAAAGTAACAATGGGGGTTTTGTTTGAATTTGATTCTAAACTACGAAGTTTGAAAGGAAGAGAATTAAAGTAAAGAGCAGTAAAGGCAATAAAATATGATTAAACTATCAAGAAGAGAGGGACATGTCGGGATTTCGGTTCACTACGGTAGTCCAATAACTCAGCTGTAATTGATTCAGACGAACTAATGTGAGACGGATGTGGAAAGGTCCTTTCGGTCCACTTTCTATCCTAAAATATCACTAACTTAACTTTCGTCCTCATTAGGGTAGTCTACTGTTTATAGCAGGCCTATTTAGTCCAATCTTTCGATCCAGGATTAATTTTAGCCAGATTAAAGGGTGACATAGAAGCGTGCACTCAACTAGGTCGGATAGTTACAGTTAAATTGCTATAGTGACAGGGTCTCATAATCAATTCGTCTAATTCATTTACTACATCGTCATATTTCTACCGCAGATTCCCTAATCCCAACATGAGGGGGGTTTAGCTACGCATATCGGTGATTAAACTAACAACAATTAAATTCCCAGCAGAAAACATTATAAATAAACAATAAATTGCAATAAAGAAAAATAGGGCAAAGGAAATAATGACACAAACGAGAAATTAAAGCAACCAAAAAGATTAATTATTATTAAGAAGGAGAAAGGAATTACAATCCAAGCGAATCCGGCGTAAAGAATACAAAATCCGAGTGAAAATAATCCCGAAATAAAGTAACAGTGAAGAGGAAAAGCAACGTTCTCAAGTTTACAGTAGAGTGTTTGATAATGTGAAAGATAATCCTAATTAACCTAGTAATGCGTGCTTAAATAGCAAACAAAATAAGTTTTAGCGAAATAAAACATCACGCGGGCTAATTAAAGCCCAAACCCATCAAAACCATTCGATCGAGTGGATTAAAACCACTCGATCGACCAACTCCTCAGCCAAAACAGCTCGATCGAGGAACTCTTCAGCCAAAACAGCTCGATCGAGGACTTGGTCTTTGTGCAAGCTAAGGGTCGAGTAGAAAAACTACTCGATCGATCGTCAGAGGAAGTAAAAACCACTCGATCGAGTGGTAAACTGCTTGATCGAGTAAGTATATCTTCATTTCAGCTCAAGTCCGCATCTAAGTGCCTCGTATTGCGTACCACGACGCTTCCAAACACAGTATCTCACTCAGGAAAATCCCATCTCCTCTAAATGCATGCAAAAAGGACGAAAAAGGGTATGATTCCACTACTTTCGCGTTCATTTCTACAAAATGGACAAAACGAATCAAAGTAGCCAATTCGGGGCAAAATATCATAAAAACAATATGAAAATGCATAGAAATACGTGCTGAAATAGGCTAAAAAGACTATACATTAGGCACGTATCAAATCTCCCCAAACCGAACCTTTACTCGTCCTCGAGTAAACTCAAAACTAAACACTAATGGAACGGAAAAATAACTCAGAGCTAGCTTAACTTGTCTACTTGAGCCAATTTAATACAACAAAAATTAACAGTTAAAGCTAAAAAGTCAATACGCAAACGAATTATAAGCTGTTCAGAAATATAGCTGACCTATCGACCTTGCAAGACCGACAAAATTGGACTCTCACGTGGTCACTCTTCTCTCATGAAGCAAAGGGTGAATGTTATATGTAAGAGGGAGAAGAAAAGACAGTCACTCACCTAACTGCGACCTACATAGCATGCATGCAACAAAAATGAAAGACAATTCAAGTACTAATGCACAAATTCCAACCAATAATGTCCGTCACAGCCGAGGGTTTGCAAATGATTTGGGAATAGTAAGGTTCAGGTGAGAAAAGGCAAAACAAGTTATGGGAATGTGGAGGTAAAAGTGTCAAGCTAGTTCCTAACAGGACCATAATGAAACCATCCGAATCTCAACTGACTAAAAGACTAAGTACGGGTGCCCTTCATTCGGCACAAAACTCACTAGACTCAAAACACAATCTCCTCAAAAAATATGGGATAGAACGGAGGAGTCAGACGGTCACAAACTTCCTTTTTTTAAACACCGTCTGAAATAACTAACTGAACCAAATCAGCCTTTTTCGATTGTACATCTTCGAACATCTTCTCAACTTAGACAAGAGGAACACGTCTGTTTCCTCCATTTTCACATTCTCTTTTCTTTTCTTTCTTTCTTTCTTACACGTTCCAGCCTTAATTTTTTTTTTTTTTTTTTTCCTTTTTCTCCTTCCTCTATACTTACACCAACTCCAAAACAAGAAACATGGACCAAAATGCAACGGAAAAAGATATACCGCAGAAGAACATACTAACTAGCTTGACTAGGCAGGCTTAGTTTGGGATGTAGCTAATGGGTCAAAAGGCAATTTTGGCTTATGTGGAGCTAAATGGGTGAAAAGTAATAAGAAAGGGAAAATTGCAAGACCCTCCCTGCATGTGACACCAACCACAAACCCGAATATGTGCATTTGACGAGAAATTGAATGTCATAAATGTGCAAAAAGACGAACATGCTATGCAAGGAGTACTACTCAAAATCCTAATGAACTGGTCATGAATGTCACCAGTTATGGCTCTAAAAACTCAGAATTTTTAAGTAGTTTTCCAATTTATAGGTCAAGTCTAAACAGTCAGCTTATATTTGAACAGAAATTCGTAGATTATGCGTGTGACAAGCTAAAAACTATCAATAAAGTGCAAGGCTCAAGTAAATTGACAAGTTATAGTGCATTGTCATCATGGGAATCTACCGTTCCAACTCAACCTATATGCAGAAATAAACGTGAATATTTTTTGAAATTTTTGAAATTTTCTAATTTTTTTGGATTTTTCTATGAAATAAAACAATGCAGGGCTGAAAAATAAACGTGAATGCAACAAAAAATGTAAATGCAGACTCAAAAGGATGCAATACCCTCCCCAAACCAAAACGGACAACGCCCTCGTTGTCCTCCAGCATAGACCAGCAGATATATACAGGGGAACGTGAATATACAACCAACAAAATAAACATAATAAAATAAAGGAGACAAAATAAAAGAGTAAGAGATACATACAATATACGAACTTCCCCAAACCAGCCAGAAAACTGGGGAAGTGAGTAGACCAGTAGCTACTCGTCGTCGTCGTCTCCATCCACCTTGTACTCCGGGTCTTTCTCCTCCTCTCTCCTCTTCCGCTCCTCCTCATGAGCTCTCTCCACTGCCACCTCTGGGTCCTCGTCAGAAAACGGGTACCCCTCAGCCGGGTACTGGAAGAAGGAAGGGTGTGGCCAACCCTCCGGTATCGGTTTGTGTCGCCGCAAGTGGTACTCGTACAGAGGGTGTAAGGCAAGAGCCATGTCCCTCTCCATACGAGCCTGACGCTCTGTGGGTAGTACGGGTGGGAGTCGAGGGAAGTGTCCCCTCGGACTGTAACTGTCTCAGAAGTAGGCGGAGCGGTAGCTGAAGTAGGAGCAGAAGCAGCAGCTGTGGAAGTGCTAGGAGCGGAAGTAGAAGTGACTGGAGCTGGTGTAGCTCTGACCAGTCTACGACCCCGGCTTCCGTCTCTGGAACGCAAGGCAGCGGCCCGCTCTCGGACTGTGTAAGGGACCAGGGCAGCTCTGAAGGCGGCTGCGGCTGCTGGTGAGTCCGCCATAGGTGTAGAAGTGGTGGCTGGTGTACACGTGGTGGCTGCTGTGGTCGCCACTGAGGAGGGACTAGCAGCAGTGCTAGCTGTGGTGGTGACTGTAGTGGAAGTGGCAGCCTGAACTGGGCTTCCAGCTAAGCTAGCTGGAGCAAAGACCATCCCTGCAGCTGAAACAAAGAAGACTGGGGCTGCAGTGGTGACTAGGGCAGAGGTAGTGGCAACAGCAGGGGCCACTGACTCGCTCAAGGACGGGCTGGAGGACGAACTAGTGGAGGGTAGAGAACTAGTATCCATCCTGCAACATGGTAAAGGGCATGATAAGAGAATAGCTGCTAACCGTGGCTAAAACAACACGTAAAACCAGCATGTGACAGCCTGTGAATGCCCTATAAGTCGAAAAATTCAACTTTACAGCAGATAAAACCCAACAATCCTCAAAAGTTTCGAATTACAGAGTGCAAATGGCGATAGGGAGACGGGGATAGCAATTAACAACAGCGGCACGTAAGTTACAACTGAAATGAAATAAAACATGGCAGCATATACCGTCTGAATGTCGAAATTTTCGACTTAAGCAGCCCTAATCGCAAGAAATTTGCACAAAATTGAATGGGAACATGATAAGCATCGACGGGGTGTGATAGCAGTCTAAACAGCAGCAATTAAGCGACAAAGAAGCTAGTTTAGACAGAAAAACAGCAGCATTCACCAATTGACAATCGAAAAGTCGATAGTCCAGCACCCAAATCGCAAAATTCCATGTAAAAATCGAACTAAGCATGCAAAACAGCGAGGAAGGGGAATTATGATCATCAAGCAAGAAGAATAAGGGCATAAAACTCAATTAAAATCGAAAAATCGATCAACAATGGATATACAAACCCTAAATTCGATTTCACCTCATAAAATCCCAAATAGTCGAAATTAAAATGCAAAGAAGGTGAAGGAAACACTTACTTGATGATAAGGATCCTACAATATGCAATTAATCTTCAAAAATCAAGCAAAAACAAGCGATTTTCGAGCTCAAAACCGCAAACCCTAAAACCCTTCTAAAACCGTATAAATCGACACCAATAAAAGGGAAATCAAAGGGCTTTTGAAGATCAAGTAGCAAGAAACAGATTGTAGGTGACGGATTTGGAGATTGGGCAAGAAATTATGGGATTTGGGGATGAATATTAATCGCAAATGGGAGGGGTTAGACGGAAATTAGGATGAAAATGAAAGTTAGAACAAAACATAAGAGTTTAAGGCGAAAAACTCCCTGTACACTGCTCATTTCACTCGATCGAGTGATTTTAAACCACTCGATCGAGCTCTTTTATGGTCCAGCTGCTTGGTCGAGTAAAATGTTACTCGATCGACTGATCCAGCTTACGGCTTTGCTCGATCGACTGGAAAAGATGCTCGATCGATTGGATTTTCACTCGATCGAGTACAAATAGTACTCGATCGAGGACTTTTCTCGCGTAAGCTTCTTGAATTTCGTCTTTACTCCTTTGAAATGCGTGATACTTCCCCAAACCTGCATAAAAACACATCCAAGAATTCCCAAAATACCAAATACGCAAAAGCACAGTCTATAGTCTTATGTTTACGCTAAAAACTGTCTAAAACTAATTGTCCTAATTAAAACGCAATAAAACAAATTCAAAACAAATTCAAAAATTATCTATTACAAAGTGTTACACGGGGCATTTCCCCGTTTAAATCCCATCAAATTTCAGTAGCCCCTTGGTGGGCTTCTGACTGGAGGACGTCACCTCAGCAACATTGACTGTCCTCTTCATCTTCCATGAGCATGAATTATCACTTGAAACGGTAGGAGGGGAATAGCTCGCATCCACGTAAGCGTCAGCTTTCCTCGTCCTTGCTCCTTTATCACCAGCTTTAGCATCCTTATTTCCAATTTGATTGACTTTGATTACACCAAGTCCCATGACAGCTCCTTCATGGCTTTTATCTGTACCCGCAGTAAGGACAACAGACGAACTTTCCTCCTTTTTGCTCTCAATCTGAGGCGGAGGGTTAACAATAGTAGCACAATACTCCAAATTTTCATCTGGAGTGTCATTAATATGACTAATAGAAGAAAGAGCATTGCAAGGCTGGGCTTGCATGGGAGCTCTCCGGAACTTGGACTGATGAAAAATCAGCTCCTCATCCCCTACCTGAAAGGTCAAAGTCTTCCCCCCGACGTCTATTACTACACGCGCAGTGGACAAAAAATGGTCTCCCTAAAATTATAGGGGTGTGTGCATCTTCGGGGATGTCTAAGACAACAAAATCAACGGGAATAAAGAACTTCCCGATCTGAACAGGTACGTCTTCTACTATACCTAGTGGCCGTGATAAACTACGGTCGGCCATCTGAACAGTCATGTTGGTGCAACTCAGCTTTGTCAAACCAAATCTCTTAGCCAGAGACAAAGGTAAGACACTTACCCTAGCGCCTAAATCTCATAGTGCGTTATCAATCAAATGCATACCGATATGACACGGAATTGAAAAACTACCCGGGTCTGATTGCTTAGGAGGCAACTTGTTTTGAAATAGGGCTGACCCCACCTCAGTCAAAGCTACGGTCTCACTGTCATTAATAGTCCTCTTACGTGCTAAAATTTCTTTCATAAACTTTAAATAAGAGGGTACCTTAGTCAGCAATTCAGTGAACGGCACGGTGACTTCCAAGCTCTTCAAAAGTTCGACAAATTTGCCGAACTGTTGATTAACTTTGGTATTCTGCAGCCGCCTCGGGAAGGGAACCGTGATTGGTATCTCGAGTCCCTTGTTTCTTTCTTCCAAAGTGTCTTCCGGAGCAAGTTCTGTATCCTTTGGACGCTTCTTACCTCTCGAACGAGGTCTTTGCGGTGATATCTCACTTAAACGAGCACTAGCAGACTCTCGAATAAGCTTCCCGTCATCAATACTACTCGATCGACCAATCTGCTCACTCGATCAAGCCGTTTCTTCCTCAATGTCAGTCGATCGAGCACAATTTCCACTCGATCGACCAACATGTTCTTCCTGTTCACTCGATCGAGTGGAAAAACCACTCGATCGAGGGCTTCCATCTTCAGTTCTACTCGATCGAACACCAGATTTCAGCCGATCGAGCAACTGCTTTGTCGTGAGCCCTTTTTCTCGACAAACATAATCGTTCACCATCGATATTAGCTTCCCTAGGGTCTGATTTTGACACTTCCGGTCCCTCATAAGAAAGACCGCTTCTCAATTCTATCAGATTTACCGTCTCATGTGGATTCTTCTCATTTTGAGTTGGTAAATGACCCTGCTTTCTCGAGGATTGATTTGCAGGAAGTTGGGCAACTTGAGTCTCAAGTGCCTTAAATGACGCGTCCTTCTGTTGATTTTGTTGATCATTTAGCTGCAATTGCTTTGAAATGGACTGCAACATAGACTTTAGCTCACCCATTTCACTCACCCCACTAGCAGATGATGCACCTTGGTTAGGGGAATTGAAAGAAGGAGGCTTATGAAAGCCTTGTTGATTCTTGTGTGGAGGAATATACGGCTGCTGCTGGTGCGGAGGAGCGGTAGGATTGAGTACATTCTGACTACTCCACCTCAGATTGGGGTGGACATTCGGCTTGTAGTAACTGTTGTTCTGCTTGTAGTGTTGGAAGGCAGCACAAGACTCATAGGAGTTAGGACAATGATCTGAGATATGTCCCCCTCCTCCACATCTTCTACAGACGAAAGGACCGTCTGACACAGCATTCACCTGATACATCCCTCCCTTGGAAGCTCCTCCCAGCTCATATTTATCAAATCTTGCTGTAATACTCCGTATTTATAAGTCTTAGGGTACTCTATCGAGTAGGCCTTACTCTGTCGAGTAAGGGTAAGTTGCGTTTTGGAAAAGTTTCTGACCTGTTGGGTACTCGATCGAGTAGCTGGGGTACTCGATCGAGTAGGGGGGTACTCGATCGAGTATCTATGGGTACTCGATCGAGTAGCCGGTTTTACGGGGAATTTTCTCGGGTTTTGTTAAATATGCGATTAAGGTATATAAGCTTTGTCGTCATTATTCTAAATCACTTTTGCAAAACCTAAATTACTGTTTAAGAGAGAAATCAAACAAGTTCTTCATCCTAATCGCATAATTAGCAATCCCCGGAGTTTGGAAGGTCAGTTCTTAGCGTTGATTATACCGTTGAGTTCCTTGCGTCGAAGGTAAGATCTATGTACCTTTTTTATTGTCTTTCCTTTGAATTGGTTAAACCCCAATTTAGAGATTTGGGGGTTTATGTGTAGTATGTGATTTGGTAGCCTTTATGTGTTGTATGATAGGAGGAGGGTTCATAGAGGAGGCTTTTTGATTCAAAGAAGAGAGACCGTCTGATTGTGTGCTTACCAGGTAGGATTTCCTACTCAGTATTAGTCCCATAATGGGATATTGGTTGATGTATTGTATTTGGTTGTTTGATATAATAATTGTATTGTGATTGTGGTTGTGATCGTTGTTGATGGTTCGCGAGGCGTGGCCTCGGCTGAGTGGGGTCACTTGCGGGAGTGGCTTCACGCCCTAGTTTCGCCTTCTGTGGAACCCGCCACAGAAGGGATGTGCACATTAATGGACAGGGTTATCGCTCACTATGTGGAGCGGGGATTTGGTGGGTACGGCTGCGGTCCCCCACTGGCAGGGCTGGTCCAGTGGACAGTCAGTGATTGAGACGATTGGATTTGGCGTGATTGTGTGTGTGTGACAGTTAAGCTGTCTGTTTACCTTATTGTTAGTATATATTGAATTGTGTGATTAGTACTGACCCCGGTGTTGTTTTGTAAACCTGCGGTGATCCATTCGGGGATGGTGAGCAGATATTGAGCAGGTATTGAGATGAGTCTTTGGGATAGGCGGGATGGCCACGACATGATGATAGGAGTCTTCCGCTGTAGCTTATTAGTTATTTACATTTCGATTAGAACGTCGTTTGAGATCATGTATCGTACTTTTGGTTTGGTTTTGAGGATTGTAACTATTCGCTAATTATTTATAATAAACGTTGTTTCTTCATTGTTATTTGATTATCATTGCCTCGGGTAACCGAGATGGTAATGTCTTCATACCTGAGTGGTCCTGGTAAGGCACTTGGGGTATGGGGGTGTTACAAATGGTATCAGAGCAACGATCCTGAAACCTGTAACCAATGAACCTAATGAACATAGGGAGTCAATTAAAATGAACCCGGGGTAAAAGTTGTAGGAGCTAATGCAAAGGCTTAGGAGACGTCCTAAAGTCGCGGGGTCGCCCTACAATTTTGAACCGGTCACATGGGGGGAATGTTTGTCGAGTCGTATATGTGTTTGGTTAATTTGTGTAAGAATGTGATGAAATGTGTTAATTGTTGGATGTTTGAAGTGGAAGGTTGAGAATGTGAAAGGAAGGTTAATGAAATATATAGATTTGTTGTTGGAATGATAACATGTTGGATGTTCTACAATGTGGCGTTTAATAACATGATGAAATAATCTCGTAGATCGTATGAAAGGATGCGTAGCATGTTAGTTATGATGTAATGTGGTTTTATAAAGTTTAGCATGTTAGCATATGATATAGCATGCAGGTAGCGTTTCGGAATTAGCATGACTCGATCGAGTGGGACTGACTTGATCGGGTGGGTTTTTGATAATTTTGAGTTCAGAATCGAGTTTTGGGGCACTCGATCGAGTAACTAGGGCTACTCGATCGAGTAGGGGGTCACTCGACCGAGTAGCCTAGCTACTCGGTCGAGTATGTTAGAGGTCATAAGGTCTGTTTAGGGTCTGATGTTTGGGTACTCGATCGAGTATGTTGGGTACTCGATCGAGTAGCCCGTTACTCGATCGAGTATGTTTGGGCACTCGATTGAGTAGGTTCTGGGTGGCGTGTTTTCGTGTTTTGAAGTTTAGTACGTGTGTTCATATCTACCCTTTCTTATATAAGTATAGTTTCAAGATGCCGCCCAAGAAGACTGCTTTGTATGCGAGAGCTGAGCTTATGACCATAGATGACATCGTTAAGATGTTAGAACACCAGGATGCTCTTACTGAGACCCTAAAGAAAGTGAATGAGGATAAGAATAAAGATAAGGAGAAGGAGGTTGATCACTCTAAAATCAGCCTCTATATAGCGAGGTTTAACCCGAAAGAATATAAGGGAGTTGGGGAGCCTAATCTTCTTGATAGTTGGCTGAGAGAGATGGAGAACATATTAGACTTGGTTCACTGTCCTGATGAGATGAGAGTGGAACAGGCTGCGTTCTATCTGAGGGAGGCAGCTGGCAAGTGGTGGGATACAGTGAAAGTGAGTGCCAAGGAGATATATACAAACCAAGGGTTATCTGCTATACCTTGGGAGGAGTTTCGTAGGGCTGTGAGGAAGGAGTTTGTACCGGAACATGTGAGGAGTAAGTTGAGGGAAGAGTTTGACAGTTTTAAGATGACCGCTGAGATGTCTGTAGCCGAGTACTACAGACAGTTCAATGAGAAGTCTAGGTATCTTTGAGGATATGGGTTTGAGTGAGGAGAACCTGGCGTTGAGGTTTGAGAGGGGTTGACCCCTAAGATTATGGACAAGTTACCCGTGGGAGTCCTTACGATGTTAAGGAAGCTTATGAGAGGGTGGGAGAGAGCCGAGAGGTTGGTGGAGATGGCTCAGGAGAGGTTAGGTGGTGAGAAGAGGAAGTCTGAGAGCGAGGGTGGTGGCCAATCTAATCACAAGAAAGGCAACCACAATCAATCTAAGGGATTTTCTTCTGGGTCCGGTTCGATCTTTGGGCTTCCTTTGGGCGTTGCCGCGGAAGTGTGAGTAATAGTTGGGGAGTGACTGCTATAGTTTGTGGTGGTGTAGGCCACAAGAGACATGAGTGCACAAGTGCACCGGGATCTTTCCGGAGACCTGCACGAGCTTTGCGAGCAACGACCGGCCGGATCATGGCCAAACCGGGAGGTCGAGTTACAGTGGAGGCAACCGCAACGGCGGTAATTCTTATCTGAAACCACCAACGAACAACAACAACAATCAAGGGTCGGGTGCTAAGCCGACCACATCAGCCAAGATCTTGTCCAGGAGGTGGGCGGAAGACCGGGCAAGTTATTCATGATGGAGAAGAAAGCAGCTGAGGAAGATGCGCACGTTATCACCGGTACATTCCTTGTTAATGGTATTCCTACCTTTGTTTTGTTTGATTCGGGGGCTTCTCAATCGTTTGTGTCTTCGAGTCATGTTAAACAGTTGGGTTTGAGAGTATATGAGTCTGTTAGTGAGCAAGTTTTCATACCTTCGGGTGAGTCTGTATCTTGTGGGAGATTGTTTAGAGATGTATCTATGATAGTGGGGCAAGTTGATCTACCTGTAGACTTGCTGGAGTTTCCTTTTAACGGTTTTGAGATGATAGTCGGGATGGATTGGTTAGGAAAGTATAAAGCTAAGATAGACTGTCATCAAAAGAAAGTGTCTTTAAGAGGTCCTAAGGATGTTAGTGTGTCTTATCGTGGGTTTCTAGTCAAACCCAAAGTTAAGTTGATTGCAGCTGTCACCTTGAAGTCTTATCTGAGGAAGGGATGTCCTTTGATCTTGTGCCATGTGAGAGATGACCGAGTAGAGAGTCCGACAGTTGATGAGATACCAGTGGTGGGAGAGTTTGCAGATGTTTTTCCAGAGGAGATTCCGGGGTTGCCACCGAAGAGGGAGATAGATTTCACCGTTGAGTTGAAGCCAGGGACGGGGCCAATCTCTAAGGCACCGTACCGTATGGGTCCTAAGGAGATGGAGGAGCTTAGGAAGCAGTTGGATGATTTGATAGAGAAGGGATACATTAGACCAAGTGTATCGCCGTGGGGAGCACCAGTTCTTTTCGTGAAGAAGAAAGATGGGAGTTTGAGGTTGTGCATAGATTACAGGGAGCTGAACCGAGTGACGATAAAGAACAAGTATCCTTTGCCAAGGATAGATGACCTGTTTGATCAGTTGAGTGGTGCATCAGTCTTTTCTAAGATTGATTTGAGGTCGGGGTACCATCAGGTGAAGATTAGAGAGGTGGACATACCAAAGACAACTTTCACGTCGAGGTATGGCCATTATGAGTATGTGGTGATGCCGTTTGGGTTGTCTAATGCACCGGCAGTGTTTATGGATTTGATGAATAGAATCTTCAGACAGTTCTTGGACCAGTTTGTAGTGGTATTTATCGATGACATCTTAGTCTACTCTAAGACTAAGGAGGAGCATGAGGAGCATCTGAGGATCGTGTTGCAAACTTTGAGGGACCATGAGTTGTATGCTAAGCTATCCAAATGTGAGTTCTGGTTAGAGAAAGTTGCTTTTCTGGGGCATGTAATCTCTAAAGATGGGGTAGTCGTGATCCGGCGAAGATAGAGGCGGTGACAAAGTGGGAAGCACCGAAGAATGTTGCCGAGGTTAGGAGTTTCTTGGGTTTAGCTGGATACTACAGACGGTTCGTGAAGGATTTCTCCAAGATAGCTAGACCTATGACAGCGTTGATGAGGAAAGAGAATAGGTTTCGTTGGGATGAGAGTTGTGAGACGGCGTTCCAAACATTAAAGGAGCGTTTGACCACAGCTCCTGTCTTAGCTTTGCCTGAAGGGACCGAGAACTTTGAGGTTTATACAGATGCCTCGAAGAATGAGTTGGGATGTGTGTTGATGCAGAATGGTAAAGTGATTGCCTATGCTTCTAGGCAATTGAAGCCTTATGAGGAGAACTACCCTACTCATGATCTGGAGTTGGGTGCAGTGGTGTTCGCTCTCAAGATATGGAGACATTACCTTTATGGAGCAATCTTTAAGGTATTTTCTGATCACAAGAGTCTCAAGTACATTTTCACTCAAAAAGAGTTGAACATGAGGCAGAGGAGGTGGATGGAGCTGATTGGCGACTATGACATGGAAATCATCTACCATGAAGGGAAGGCCAATGTTGTAGCTGATGCTTTGAGTAGGAAGAGTGTACATTCTCTGTGTACAGCTCTATCTTTGATGAGGCGGAGAGATGAGGTAGCAAGTTTTGGGATACATATGATGCAGAAAGGAGATGCCATGGGTGATATGACAGTACATCTTGAGTTTTATGATGACATTCGAGGTAAGAAGGCGTTGGATCCTAAGATAGTGGAGTGGAGAGCTGGAGTAGAGAAAGGGACAGTGTCCCGGTTTTCTATTCATACAGATGGTAGTTTGAGGTTTGATGGTAGGTGGTGTGTTCCTAATGATGAAGAGTTGAAAAAGACTATCATGGCAGAGGCACATTGCACACCATATTCAGTACACCCGGGTGGTGACAAGCTATACAAGGATTTAAAGAAAACGTTTTGGTGGCCTGGGATGAAGAAAGAGACAGCTGAGTTTGTGTCCCGTTGTTTGACATGCCAGAGAGTTAAAGGGGAACAGCGACGACCACAAGGTAAGATTCAGTCTTTAGAGGTACCTGAGTGGAAGTGGGAATCCACTTCCATGGACTTCATTGTGGGTTTACCAAAGAGTCAACAAGGTAACAACATGATTTGGGTAATAGTGGATCGACTGACCAAGTCAGCTCACTTTGTTCCAATGAAAGATACATGGACTAAGGCACAATTGGCTGGTGTCCTTTACAGTTAGTGCAAGGACTTATAAATCTCTAAAAGGATCAAAGGGTATACTTTTGTATCATAATCAGTTGGTCCACGTTTATCAATAACGGTTGGCTTGCTAGATAAGTTTGACGTTATTGTCATACAGATGGCGGTGATCAACTGGTCCCTAAAAGTCACACCTATAGGATACGTTTGAGAGATGTGACGGTATGAAAATACAGTCATGTAGATGCCAAATTTGACTAACCAGTTAGTCCGAGTTATTTGACTAATAATTAGTCAAAATGTGATGTTGAGATATTTTATTTAATACGGATTAAATAAAAATGGCTAAGACGAATTAAGCGGTTAATTCGTAAATTGAATATAAGCGTTTTATATTTAATTAAATGTATATTGAATATAATTATACAATATTGTCTTTGTCGGACATGTATTAATAATTCAACTAATCCGTGTTATTAGTTGATGATTTAATATCCGATAACCGATGACAGTTTATAATAAACACCGCGTTGTATACATTTTAGCCTCGGACCACGAGTTAAAAATAAGGAGAAAATGGAAGCCCATTTCCTCCTAGTCCACTCGGTTTGGCCGAATGAGAGGAAACAAAAAGGAGACCTTCTCCTCTCTATTGTAAGCTAATTGTCATTTGCAAAAACAAATTAGGGTTTTGAGAAACATTTCTCTCAAAACTTTTAGATCTCACATCTAAATAAAATTCACAAAACAATCCTCTCAATATTGCAAGGCAATTAGAGGATTCATTCTAGCACAAGGGCATTTCTCGGACAATCTTGGGTGCATCGTTTAGGAGGAGATCTACTTTGATCTCTCATTGCCAATTTGCACTAGGACCGAAGATTAATTCTTATCTTTATCGTTTCATTATTGTTTTTCGTTTATGACTATAAATCACGTATTAAATTTGCGTTATAATCCTTCAAATTATGGGTTTTATACGGATATTACCCTTTAAGTGGTATCAGAGCGAGGCCACGTAAATTTTTCTATGTGATTTTCATCAAACGGATTTTGAATCGATAATTTTTTTGTTTAAATTCCTTGCGGCACAATTTTTTCCTCTCGGCAATTTTTTTTAATTGCTGCGTTTTTTTTTGTATTGTGCCTTGGGAACCGTGTCTTGTATACACGGTGTTGGTTGTCTTTTGTTTTCATTTTGATCTTTGCATATTGTATTGTAATCGATATTCATTGCAATATGTAAAAGATCTATCAAAGTGATTGCATAAAATTTCGTGTGGCATTATTTTGTTTCGAAATTTTTTTTTGGAAACCGTGTGTTTTATGTACACGGCCTGATTTGTTTTGCATCGTTATGCGTGCCACACAATTTTGATAGATCATTCGATCTCTTGTTTTCAATCATTCTTTACATGTTGTAATTTTAATCGATCATTATTGCAATATGTTAAAGATGTATCAATTGTAATTTCAATTCTATACGGATTAGATTAAATTGCAATTGGGTTTTTACAAATCGTTTTGTTGTTTGATCTTTTGTTGATCACGTAATGTTTGAACCGTTTTTGTTCCTTTTGTTGCTCACGTTTTCAGCAGCAATTTAAAAAAAAAAAAAAAAAAAAATTTTACGGGTACTGTTCACGCCCAGCAGTGAAAAAAAAAAATTTGTTTTTTTTTCGGCCTTTATTGCATAAAACGGATTTATGCTCTCGCTTGATAGTGAAACGGTTCACCCACGTCAAATTAAGTTACTTTAAAACGATTTATAGTAACGGATTATCTCGGATTAAAATTAACTTGACTAAAGCGGTTTTGTCATATAATTTTAATTGTCTTTGGTGGTTAGGATAAATTTAACATAATTACGGAATTATGTCACGAATAAATTTAAATTTTAGTTGATGCATTTTATTTATCGTTTTTGATTTTTGAATGCTTTTAATTACGTATTTATTTATTTTTGCAAACGGTTGTAACTTAGTGTGGCCTTAGTAGAACGTGTTACCGTAATGATGGAACACGGTCTTGGTTGTATTTTGAGATCTCGTATCTCCCTTTTATTTCTTTTAATTACAGTTTTTATTTAGAATGTAAATAGGTTTATATTTTGTAAATTTTAATTGTAATTTTGAGAAGACTAAAGATGGAAATCGGATGCTCACTCCCGCTGCATGGACAAAGATAGAACATCAAGACAAGCTTTTCGGGTCCAACGGTGGATTCCAAAGTTGTATTATGTTCTTTTTACTAGGATAGGCCACACTAGGAATTTTTATTTACGTATTGCATTCATTTATTTATTTATTTTATCGTAACGATAGTATGCATCATATTCCGCCTAAAAACCAAACCACCTAATAATTGCATGAAAACTGACACATATAGAGGTCACGAGTTAGTTTTCTTTGACATTCTCATGTCAAACGATTTAAGCCATCATCTAAATTAATTCATTCACGCAGTTGCTAGTTATTCGTTCACTTAAAATGAATTGAAACTTAGTTGATGGGATCTTCCTCGTATAAACAAAAATTGAGAACGGTCTTTATAGGTCAAACTCCAATGAATCCCTTCTTCGTCGGTAGGCATAATATGACCCCTTCTACGTCGGGTAAGTTGGAACCGATTGACTTATTTTATCTCAACACTATGGTCACTCGTACGATCCTGTGATCATGGTGGACTATAGATAGGATTTACGGAAATCTATCGACCAAGAGTTTTTACGGAAGAACTAGCTAAACAGTTGGCTTATCAATTTACGGAAATTGAGTCTTGGGATCACTTGTATTATTCTTGAGGGAGATCAATTATACAAGTGCAATGAGTCTACACGATTAAAATGAATTTTAATAGACTTAAATCACCTCGATGAGTTGCTTATTTCGTTTTGTGTTCTCTTTCTTTTTCAAAGTGTAGATCACGTTCACATAAACCGCAAATAACAATATGGTGGTCACTTGAACGACCCAATGCCAAGTGCCACATTGGACCGTGAGTCCTGGCCGGATCTTCATGAATCGATGAATCACAACTCGATCAAGAATGATGGATCAAACTTCGCGGATCGGGAGGCGATTACGGAATGCTTTGCCGCTGACGGAAGCTCAAATTTCTGCTTGAGCCCATGCCGTCAAACCCAGGCCCCACGGCTGGAATTAACGAGATCGACAAGTATAACGATTTCGCCTTGGAAGCGGGTGCGATTAAAAACGTACTTATTTTTGCAATGGAACCCAATTTGCAGAAACGCTTCATAGCCCAAGGTGCAAACAAGATTTTCACCACGCTCACCAAGGAATTCTCGAAAGCACCGAGAATCGTGACCTATGAGCATACCACTCGCTTCTTTGATGCGAGACTCCAGAAGGGCCAACCGGTTAGCCCACACATTCTCAGCATGATTGAGAATGTCGAGAAGCTGGAGACGCTTGATTGTAAGATCAGCGAGAACATTGTTATTGACCGCATGCTTCACTCACTCCACGATGGTTATCGCAATTTAGAGCGAATTACTATATGAATGATTTGAAGAAAAGTCCCCATGAACTGCACTCCCTTCTCGTACAGACCGAGAAGGACATGAAGTTCAGTGGGAGCATGAAACAGGATGTTCTCGTTGTGTCAAACAAGGGCAAGGGTAAGGGCAAAGTTCAGCCAGGCCTAGCAGTAGGCAAACCGAAGTTCAAGAAGTCGGGTCCAGGTAAGAGTGGGCCTGGTGAGTCGAGCACCTCATCAGGCGCGACAAAGAGCAAGAATGAAAACATGGAATGCCATCATTGCCACAAGACTGGGCATTGGAGGCGTACATGTCCTGTTTATCATGAGGACTTAAAGGCAGGTCGTGTTAAACCTGTTGGTATGTCTTCTTCTTCTACTTTTATTCATATGATTGAGATTAACCACGCAAGTTACGGAACTTGGGTACTTGATACTTGGTTGTGGTTCTCATCTCTGTAATCATGTGCGGGGCTCTCAAAACATCGAACCCCTCGTAAAGGGTGAGGTGGACCTGCGTGTTGGGAATGGAGCACGAGTGGCTGCCGTCTCAAGGGGAACATATGTGATCCAGCCTCCTAGCGGATTTGAGTTATTTTTATATAACTGCTATTATGTACCCAGTCTTTCGAAAAACATTATTTCAGTTTCTACACTTGACAAACTTGGTTTTTCATTTGTAATAGAGAATAATACTTGCATTTTCTCTTTACACGATATGATTTATGGCAAGGCAGTCTCCATGAACGGAATTTATGTTTTAGATCAGACCACCGAAATATTACACGTAATGAATAAAAAGTTAAAGGTTGGTGACAAAGATCAAACGTATCTATGGCACTCCGTATGGGACACATAAATGAGAAACGCGTTAAACATTTCATAAAGAATGGAGCTATCTCCGCCTTTGATTTTCAATCATTTGGCACGTGTGAATCATGTCTCATCGGTAAGATGACTCGGATTTCCTTCAAAGGTGTTGGAATGCGCGCTGCTGACCTATTAGGACTCATACACACGGATGTATGTGGCCCTATGTCAATCACCGCACGAGAAGGCTATAGGTATTTCATCACTTTCACGGACGATTTAAGTAGATATGGCTATGTCTACTTAATGAAGCACAAAAGTGAATCCTTTGAGAAATTCAAGGAATACCATAATAGGGTACAAAACCTATTGGGTAGAAAGATTAAAACACTGCGTTCGGATCGTGGTGGCGAGTATCTTTCTCACGAGTTTGATCAACACCTTAAAGACTCGTGGGATTGCCCTACGATTAACTCCACCTGGAACACCTCAGCTGAATGGTGTGTCCGAACGGAGAAATCGAACACTACTTGATATGGTTCGATCCATGATGAGTCACACCGTGTTGCCTGACTCACGGTGTGGGGTTATGCTCTTTTGTCAGCTGCTCTAATACTTAACCGAAGTCCGTCTAAAGCTGTTGACAAGACTCCATATGAACTATGAAAGGGAACGGTCCCTAACTTGTCCTTTATACGGGTTTGGGGCTGCGAGGCTTATGTCAAGTGGAGACACGAGGATAAGCTCGGCCCGCGATCAGTCAAGACATACTTTATAGGTTATCCTAAAGGAACACTTGGTCATTACTTCTATTCGCCAACCGAACAACGTGTTTTTGTTGCGGCTAGTGCGACATTCTTAGAGAAGGAATTTCTCGAGAATGCAAAGAGTGATAGAACCTTCGACCTGTCGGAGATTCCAGAACCAAATACCGAGCAACCATTAGAGGAACCAATTCCTTCAATCCCGGCTGCGGTGAATATTCCAGAGGAACCTAGAAGGTCGGGTAGAGTCTCTATTCCTCCGGACAGATACATTGGTATGGTCGAGGAACATGACATAGATGACGTTCTACTCTTAACGAGTAGTGAACCCGCAACCTATAAAGGTGCCATGACTAGTTCCGACTCAAAGCTATGGCTTGAGGCCATGCAATCCGAGATGGACTCTATGTATGAGAACAACGTATGGGATCTTGTTGACTTACCTGCTAAGGTTCGTCCCCTTCAATGCAAATGGCTTTACAAGATAAAGCATTCTGTGGAAGGTCAACAAGATATCTATAAAGCACGACTAGTTGCTAAAGGTTTCACCCAAGTGCCAGGTTTGCATTACGATGAAATTTTCGCACCCGTAGTCATGCTGCGTTCCATTCGGATTATCTTAGCGATTGCCGCTTTTCATGACTATGAAATTTGGCAAATGGATGTGAAAACCGCCTTCTTAAACGGTTTTTTGGAGGAAGAGTTGTACATGGTACAACCCGAAGGTTTCATCGATCCACAACATCCTAAGAAAGTGTGCAAGCTTAAGCGTTCCATTTATGGACTTAAGCAAGCATCTCGGAGTTGGAATCATCGCTTCGACCAAGTGATTAAAGAAAATGGATTTACTCGATCGGTCGAGGAACCATGCCTTTATATCAAGTCGAGTGGGAGCAAGATTGTCTTCCTAATATTGTATGTCGATGACATACTCCTGATTGGGAATGACATACCTCTCTTAACTTCGGTGAAAGTATGGTTGAAACACCATTTCCAGATGAAAGATCTGGGAGAAGCACAAAGAATTCTGGGCATCCGTATCTATCGAGATAGATCACGACGGATGTTATCTCTCGATCGAGTCTTACATAGACAAAGTCCTAGAGAGATTCAAAGATGACTAACTCCAAGAAGGGGTTTCTTCCTATGGCTCCAGGGGTGCATTTGAGCAAGTCTCAGTCACCAGAGACACCGGAAGAGAAAGAGCGCATGACACGGATTCCTTATGCCTCGGCTATAGGATCAATCATGTATGCCATGATATGCACACGTCCGGACGTGGCATATGCATTGAGTATGACAAGTCGATTTCAACAGCATCCAGGTGAATCACATTGGATGGCTGTCAAGAACATTCTTAAGTACCTACGGAGGACTAAAGATTGGGCATTGACTTATGGAGGCGCTCAAAAGCTATGCGCAACCGGTTACGCAGATGCTAGCTTCCAAACGGATCGAGATGACTCGAAATCTCAGTCTTGATTCGTTTTTACTCTTAATGGCGCTGATCACCGGAAGAGTTCCAAACAAACTATTACAAAGAGATTCTATGACCGAGTCCGAGTACTATGCCGCGTCTGAAGCTACAAAGGAAGCGATATGGATGCGTCAATTCTTACATGGACTATCTATAGTGCCTAGTTCGAATGACCCGATCACCATCTATTGCGACAATAGAGGTGCCATCTTCCAAGCTAAGGAGCCAAAGTCTAGCGACAAGTCTAGACATGTACAACGGAAAGCTCATCTAATCCGAGATTACGTGGAGCAAAAGGAAGTAGTGATAGAAAAGATTGCTACAGATGATAACATAGACGATCCTCTCACTAAACCATTACGACAAGATAAGCATGAAGGGCATGTTAATTCCATGGGAATTAAACGTGTTCCTAAGTTGTAGTACTCTTTTATGGATTAGATTCATCCTCTTTTGTACTCTATACAACATCATCGTTTTGATATTTATATATTTTGTTTTTCATGTGGATTTGTACGACAAATTTTGAACACCACAAAGTGAACTGAACAAACATTATATTTTTGGTCCTTAATTGCCCACGTGAGCTGATAACTCAAAGTAATTATTTTGTGACGTTGGTTGATGGTGGGTTCAACGAGCCATAAGTCAAAAGGTTGACTGACCAATCACAGAGGCGATTTATACGAATATTTCGTAGGACACAATTGTGACATCGACGTGGAGTCCTAAATGTTTTATAACATTCGGTGCCCGGTCGTGGATAGGACCTCCATGGTGATCCTAAGAGTCGATTCTTTTGACTATCGACTGTCTCTTGAGACTAAGGCATTTTGGGTGACTTTGGTTTCTTTCTCACGGTCATCCGTAACAGGGGGCCAAGTAGATTGTTTCGGTCATTTCATGCGTGCTTAGATCGGAAGGAGTTCGAGTTGAAGGAAATATTCACCTTTATCAGTACTCGATATTTCTCGGGGCCACTCGAGGAGTCAGAATCGAAATGCATGGCCATGCTCGGATACGGATTCGTTTTATCAGTTAAGTTACTCTCTAGTCGGGGAAACCACTCTAGATACAGATCGATTGTAAAATACGACCTTTGCGGATCCGGATCTGCAAATTGTTTTACATTGAGTGGGAGAAATTTTAAATGAATATGAGAATCGGTTATCGCATACACTTGTACGGACAAGTGGGAGTTTGTTGGAGGTGGTGTCCTCCAGTTAGTGCGGATAACGTCATTGCACATACACTTGTACGGACAAGTGGGAGCTTGTTGGGGCTGGTGTCCTTTACAGTTAGTGCAAGGACTTATAAATCTCTAAAAGGATCAAAGGGTATACTTTTGTATCATAATCAGTTGGTCCACGTTTATCAATAACGGTTGGCTTGCTAGATAAGTTTGACGTTATTGTCATACAGATGGCGGTGATCAACTGGTCCCTAAAAGTCACACCTATAGGATACGTTTGAGAGATGTGACGGTATGAAAATACAGTCATGTAGATGCCAAATTTGACTAACCAGTTAGTCCGAGTTATTTGACTAATAATTAGTCAAAATGTGATGTTGAGATATTTTATTTAATACGGATTAAATAAAAATGGCTAAGACGAATTAAGCGGTTAATTCGTAAATTGAATATAAGCGTTTTATATTTAATTAAATGTATATTGAATATAATTATACAATATTGTCTTTGTCGGACATGTATTAATAATTCAACTAATCCGTGTTATTAGTTGATGATTTAATATCCGATAACCGATGACAGTTTATAATAAACACCGCGTTGTATACATTTTAGCCTCGGACCACGAGTTAAAAATAAGGAGAAAATGGAAGCCCATTTCCTCCTAGTCCACTCGGTTTGGCCGAATGAGAGGAAACAAAAAGGAGACCTTCTCCTCTCTATTGTAAGCTAATTGTCATTTGCAAAAACAAATTAGGGTTTTGAGAAACATTTCTCTCAAAACTTTTAGATCTCACATCTAAATAAAATTCACAAAACAATCCTCTCAATATTGCAAGGCAATTAGAGGATTCATTCTAGCACAAGGGCATTTCTCGGACAATCTTGGGTGCATCGTTTAGGAGGAGATCTACTTTGATCTCTCATTGCCAATTTGCACTAGGACCAAAGGTTAATTCTTATCTTTATCGTTTCATTATTGTTTTTCGTTTATGACTATAAATCACGTATTAAATTTGCGTTATAATCCTTTAAATTATGGGTTTTATACGGATATTACCCTTTACAATTGGCTATGGCCTATCGAAAGAACGTGCTTAAGTTACATGGAGTCCCTTAGGACATAGTGTCTGACAGAGATGCGAGGTTTATATCGAGGTTTTGGAAGGAGTTGCAGGAATCGTTGGGAACAACTTTGAAGATGAGTACAGCATTTCATCCTGCGACAGACGGGCAGACTGAGAGAACAATCAAGACTCTTGAGGATATGTTGCGAGCTTGTGTGATGGATTTTGGTGGTAGCTGGGAGCAGAGGTTGGACTTGATAGAATTTTCTTATAATAACAGCTATCACACGAGTATTGGTATGGCACCGTTTGAGGCTTTGTATGGGAGAAGATGTAGGAGTCCAATCTGTTGGGACGATAGTCTTTGAAGTGGTTTTGGGACCAGAGATGGTGCATGAGATGGTGGAACAGATTAAAATGATCGGGAAAGGATGAGAGCAAACAGGATCGACAAAAGAGTTATGCAGATCTACATCGCCGGGATATAGAGTTTCAGGTTGGGGATAAGGTTCTTCTGAAAGTGTCTCCTATGCGTGGGGTTATGAGATTTGGGAAGAAAGGCAAGCTGAGTCAGAAGTTCATCGGTCCTTATGAGATCTTAGAGCGAGTGGGAGAGGTTGCTTATCGTCTGGCTTTACCTGCTGCGTTAGAGAGAGTACATAATGTGTTTCACGTATCGCAGCTGCGGAAGTATGTGAGTGACCCGTCACATGTGTTAGAGGCAGAGAGCTTAGAGCTAGATGAGTCCTTATCATATCTTGAGGTGCCTAAGCAGATTCTAGACCGAAAGGTTAGAAAGACTAGGAGTGGTGAGACAGTTTTGCTTAAGATCCTTTGGTCTAACCACGAGACCGAGGAAGCTACATGGGAGCCAGAGGAGGCTATGAAAGAGCGTTACCCTTTCCTTTTTGATCAGGTATGTATGGTTACGGGGACGTAACCTTGTTTCTTTTAGGGGGGTAGGAGATGATCGCGAATAGTTTTTAAGAGTTTTATACCCCTTTTACATGTTGTGTCGGTATGTTTGTCGGGATGAGTTGGGTTAGTATCATGTTTTATGTTGAATTTTGTTTGATTGTTGAGTCGGGAATGTTGTGGGAGTACCTTTGTTTAGTAGTGGTTTGAACTTCGGGGACGAAGTTCCTTTTAAGGAGGGAAGACTGTAATACTCCGTATTTATAAGTCTTGGGGTACTCTATCGAGTAGGCCTTACTCTGTCGAGTAAGAGTAAGTTGCGTTTTGGAAAAGTTTCTGACCTGTTGGGTACTCGATCGAGTAGATGGGGTACTCGATCGAGTAGGGGGGTACTCGATCGAGTATCCATGGGTACTCGATCGAGTAGCTTTTTTTTACTGAGGAATTTTCTCGGGTTTTGTTAAATATGCGATTAAGGTATATAAGCTTTGTCGTCATTATTCTAAATCACTTTTGCAAAACCTAAATTACTGTTTAAGAGAGAAATCAAACAAGTTCTTCATCCTAATCGCATAATTAGCAATCCCCGGAGTTTGAAAGGTCAGTTCTTAGCGTTGATTATACCGTTGAGTTCCTTGCGTCGAGGGTAAGATCTATGTACCCTTTTTATTGTCTTTCCTTTGAATTGGTTAAACCCTAATTTAGAGATTTGGGGGTTTATGTGTAGTATGTGATTTGGTAGCCTTTATGTGTTGTATGATAGGAGGAGGGTTCATAGAGGAGGCTTTTTGATTCAAAGAAGAGAGACCGTCGATTGTGTGCTTACCAGGTAGGATTTCCTACTCAGTATTAGTCCCATAATGGGATATTGGTTGATGTATTGTATTTGGTTGTTTGATATAATAATTGTATTGTGATTGTGGTTGTAATCGTTGTTGATGGTTCGCGAGGCGTGGCCTCGGCTGAGTGGGGTCACTTGCGGGAGTGGCTTCACGCCCTAGTTTCGCCCTTCATGGAACCCGCCACGGAAAGGGATGTGCACATTAATGGACAGGGTTATCGCTCACTATGTGGAGCGGGGATTTGGTGGGTACGGCCGCGGTCCCCCATCGGGCGGGGGCTGGTCCAAAGGACGATCGGTGATTGAGACGATTGGATTTGGCGTGATTGTGTGTGTGATTTAAGTCGTCTGTTTACCTTATTGTTAGTATATATTGAATTGTGTGATTAGTACTCGACCCGGTGTTGTTTTGTAAACTGCGGTGATCCATTCGGGATGGTGAGCGAGATATTGAGCAGGTATTGAGATGAGTCTTTGGGATAGCCGGGATGGCCACGACATGATGATAGGAGTCTTCCGCTGTAGCTTATTAGTTATTTACATTTCAGTTAGAACAGTCAGTTTGAGATCATGTATCGTACTTTTGGTTTGGTTTTGAGGATTGTAACTATTCGCTAATTATTTATAATAAACGTTGTTTCTTCATTGTTATTTGATTATCATTGCCTCGGGTAACCGAGATGGTAATGTCTTCATACCTGAGTGGTCCTGGTAAGGCACTTGGGGTATGGGGGTGTTACACTTGCAGTGAGAGCTTCAAGTGCAGCGACAGAAGAAGATTCAGCAGCTCTTCTTTGATTACCTTTAGAGTTCCCATATTCGGCCTTATGGGTGGCCAAATCATCAATGATCTTCCACCCCTTAGTCTCTCCCATATTCTCAGCAAATCGGCCATTGGCTGCAGCATCCAAGATAGCCCTCTAATCGTCATACAACCCGTTATAGAACTGATTGCATAAACTCCACTTTTCGAACCCATGGTGCGGAATGGTTCGCACCAACTTCATGAAGCGGACCCATGCCTCGTGAAAGTTCTCGTCAGGCCCTTGTTTAAAGCTCGTTATCTGAGCTCTAATGGCAATAGTCTTCGATGCAGAAAAGTACTTCTTATAGAATGCTAAGGCGGTGAATTCCCGATCGATTATACCGTGAGCAGCCCGGTCCAAATCCCTATACCACTCCCTCGCAAAGATCGCGGAGTGAGAAGATAAACATGGTTTCTTTTATCTGATCCTGGGTCACGCCAAAGGGGAGGTATGGAGCAGCAATAATCGATAAAAGTCTCCATGTGCTTAGCCGCATCTTCATTTGCCGCTCCCCAAATTGGTTTTTCTCAACCAGATTAATATAAGCTGGCTTTGGCTCGAATTTTCTCGCCTCCCCTGGTAATTCAAACCCCTTATAGAGATTTGCAGCTGTCGGCTCAGAGTGACTGGCAATGGTTGCTTCTTCGGCCATTTCTAGAAAGTTCGGAGAAGTGACAGTTTCAGCTGATGAATTGGAAACTGGAGATGAAGGTAGATCTTCCTCGAACAGCTGGTTCTCGTAAAAGCGTGACAGAGTACTTAGCTCTTCCTCTGTCGGTAATACCCTTTGTGATCGCCTCAACTCGCGCAGAGATTTCTCAAGCTCAGGATTATAAGGCAATAATTCACCGCCCTGTGACCTGCGCATAAGAGGAAACTACGAACAGGATATAAGAATAGTCTAAGGAACGTATGTCCCTTAAACTGAAAAACAGACTAAAATAAAGACAACAAAAAATTAGAACAATTGCCTCCCCGGAAACGGTGCCAAAATTTGACACGGCTATCGCAACCCTATCAAAGATAAAACCTAACGGTCTCAACTAAAATGTAGCAGAGACAGTCGAGTATCGAATCCACGGGGAAGTAATGTAATTAACAGTTGCCTAATTCTAGTCCTAAAGTAACAATGGGGGTTTTGTTTGAATTTGATTCTAAACTACGAAGTTTGAAAGGAAGAGAATTAAAGTAAAGAGCAGTAAAGGCAATAAAATATGATTAAACTATCAAGAAGAGAGGGACATGTCGGGATTTCGGTTCACTACGGTAGTCCAATAACTCAGCTGTAAATGATTCAGACGAACTAATGTGAGACGGATGTGGAAAGGTCCTTTCGGTCCACTTTCTATCCTAAAATATCACTAACTTAACTTTCGTCCTCATTAGGGTAGTCTATCTTTTATAGCAGCCTATTTAGTCCAATCTTTCGATCCAGGATTAATTTTAGCCAGATTAAAGGGTGACATAGAAGCGTGCACTCAACTAGGTCGGATAGTTACAGTTAAATTGCTATAGTGACAGGGTCTCATAATCAATTCGTCTAATTCATTTACTACATCGTCATATTTCTACCGCAGATTCCCTAATCCCAACATGAGGGGGGTTTAGCTACTCATATCGGTGATTAAACTAACAAAGAATTAAATTCCCAAATGAGAAAACATTATAAATAAACAATAAATTGCAATAAAGAAAATTAGGGCAAAGGAAATAATGACACAAACGAGAAATTAAAGCAACCAAAAAGATTAATTATTATTAAGAAGGAGAAAGGAATTACAATCCAAGCGAATCCGGCGTAAAGAACACAAAATCCGAGTGAAAATAATCCCGAAATAAAGTAACAGTGAAGAGGAAAAGCAACGTTCTCAAGTTTACAGTAGAGTGTTTGATAATGTGAAAGATAATCCTAATTAACCTAGTAATGTGTGCTTAAATAGCAAACAAAATAAGTTTTAGCGAAATAAAACATCACGCGGGCTAATTAAAGCCCAAACCCATCAAAACCATTCGATCGAGTGGATTAAAACCACTCGATCGACCGACTCCTCAGCCAAAACAGCTCGATCGAGGAACTCTTCAGCCAAAACAGCTCGATCGAGGACTTGGTCTTTGTGCAAGCTAAGGGTCGAGTAGAAAAACTACTCGATCGATCATCAGAGGAAGTAAAAACCACTCGATCGAGTGGTAAACTGCTCGATCGAGTAAGTATATCTTCATTTCAGCTCAAGTCCGCGTCTAAGTGCCTCGTATTGCGTACCACGACGCTTCCAAACACAGTATCTCACTCAGGAAAATCCCGTCTCCTCTAAATGCATGCAAAAAGGACGAAAAAGGATACGATTCCACTACTTTCGCGTTCATTTCTACAAAATGGACAAAACGAACCAAAGTAGCCAATTCGGGGCAAAATATCATAAAAACAATATGAAAATGCATAGAAATACGTGCTGAAATAGGCTAAAAAGACTATACATTAGGCACGTATCATAATGGTCGAAATGGTCGGTCAAGTGATTTAATGCACGATGACGGTACCAAACAATGTGTAAGGCTCGTGTTTACGATCGGTAGGTCGTAAATACGCGTCGGGTTGTGACTTAAGAAGTCGAGTCGAGAATTTTAAGGGAGAAAAGAGGGGGCGGACACTCGCGTAACTCTCAAATGGGTGGCATTTGAGGGGTATTTATAGGAAAATGAGTGGTTGTGTGAGTTTTGAGCGGCGTGGCCACTTGGGCTGCTCAAAGAGGCGCGAGCCACGTCGCGGTTCTTCGAGTTGTGTTGTCACTTTCACAACAAACGCAATCATGATTTGTTCTATCCTAGGTTTTGTAGTCACATGTTTGGTACTTGATCAACATGAATCCGGGAAAACTTAAGGTAGAAGGTTTGAAATGTTTTGTTTTTTGTGGTTGACTCGGTTTGACTCGTTGTTGGAGTCGGGATTTGAATTTTTGAGTCGGTTTTTGGTCCGGTGTCGGTTTTGACTCTAGCTAGTGTCATTGCGACCCCGTCGTCGTGCATTAAACACTCCAGGTATCTTTGAAATGTTTTAAAATGTTTTATTTTTGAAATCGTTTTAAGTTTTTCCGACGTAAAGTTGTACACAAACTGTCGATCAAACGCCGCGATTCCAAAACATGTTGTAGTCCGATAATCATCGGGTGTTTTGTTGGAGTCTCAGCAGATACTGGGTATCTACACTATCGAGTAGGGCTTATTCTGTCGAGTAAGTGAGTTTTGGTTTCGAAACAGTGTACTGCTGATGGGTACTCGATCGAGTAAGTGGGTTACTCGATCGAGTAGGGGGCACTCGATTGAGTAAGTGTCATACTCGGTCGAGTAAGTCGGTTTTACGAGTTATTTTGCCGGGTTTTGTTAGCAATGCGAGAAAGATATATAAAAGCTTCCGTCAGTTTCTTTTTCACTTTTACCTTTTTCTAAAACTTCTCAAGAGTTAAACAAGTTACGTTGCTTTCTTCTTCGCATTGCTATCAAGTCCTAAAGGCTAGAGTCGTTGGATCATTGCGTTCTTTACGCCGTTGAGACCGTTGTATTGTGGGTAAGATCCCTGTATAATTTTTATATCGTTTCATTCATTTTAGTTGAAACCCTAATTGGGTATGTTGGGAGATTTTGGGAGTTTGGTGATTGTTAGATAGTAATTATATGATTGTGTGTTTATAGGAGGCGGTTTCGTAGAGGAGCAGTTTTGAATAGCTGATTTGTGACGATCTTGGTGATTTGCCTTTCGAGGTAGAGTTTCCCTATTCGGTTACTAATTACATGGTATTTGATAGTTGATTAGTGATGGTTGTGGTTTTGTGATCTTTGTCATATTGGTATTGTGATTGGTAATTGTTGTTGTATAATTGGTTGGATGTGTTTGTTTGTGGTTCGCGAGGCGCGTCCTCGGATGAGTGGAGTCACTTGCGGGAATGGCTTCATGCCCTGGATTCGCCCTCCGTGGAACCCGCCACAGGAGGGGATGTGCACATTAAGGAACTTGGGTTTTCGCTCGGAGTTGATGAGCGGGGATTTGGTGGGTACGGCTACGGTCCCCCACTGGTGGTGTGGAATATCTGTTGCGATGGATATTCTGACAGGGATACACGATTTAGTGTGTAGTCAGGTGTGTGGAGATGTGACGGAGTTGGGTGATTGTGTATATTGTTGTTTTGTTTATCTTATATTGTGTAATCAGTAACTGACCCCGGTAATTGTTTTAAAAATTGCGGTGATCCATTCGGGGATGGTGAGCAGTTATTAAACAGGTATGAGATGGCTTGCGCAAGGAATAGCTGGGATGGAGTCACCACGTGTCATTAGAGTCTTCCGATATATCTTGAACTCATGTTTCTTTTAGTTGGTTTTGGATTTGGAACATTTGTATTTTATTTAACAGTTTTGGGATTTTGGTTATGTAACCACTTAAACTTATCTATTTAAGTATGTTCTATTATGGTCAATTTGATATACATTGCCTCGGGTAACCGAGATGGTAGCACTTTCATGCATTAGGTTGTTTTGGTAAGGCACCTTGGTGTATGAGGGTGTTACAATGTGTTCCAAAGTGTAGGAGTTTACAGTACTCCTCTGGAGACAAATTTTTGTGGTCTGATTTCCGCCTTTTCTTTGTACGTCCTTGGGGGCGTATGTGCACTTTGTTCTCTCTCGTTGGGTTAAGGGGCTCGTTGGTTTCCTAATGACGCGTGTCACAGCCAAGGAGATGAATCTCCGAGACGCTTTGTTGGGTCTTGCTGCAGGTATTTCTCCGAAGTTTCATCAATTAAGACAAGTAAAGATGGGTGTTTCTCTTTGGTCAGTGTTGCTCGTCCATTAAAGATTGTTATGGATGTTAATTTTGAAGTCTGTGTTCAGACATTCGTCGTACGGCATCAACACGTTGCTGTTAGCCGATGCAATTACCTTGTCGATTTAGTTTATGCTATTAGTAGTATTTTGGTGTTTTATGTTGTAGTTTATAGGTATGGTTTAGTGAGCCGTGACGCCAAAATATGTAAAACACTCTTTCTTTCCAGCCAGCTGTCAAAAAAAAAATTATTTGCTTTAAAAAACAAGTTATAAAATTATAAATCAATCTTAGAAAAACATAATTCTAATAAAATTAGCACCCATCGATGTTGGAAAAGACCAAGATTTCCGTTCCCTTTGCTAATTTAAGAACAAAACATGAAACAATTTGGAATTTTGGAGATGCTTAAATTTTACGAGAAGATAGTCTTCCTATTAATCAGAAAATAAGACTCCAAATTCCAAAAGAGAAGGTCAAACCAATTTCATCAAAATTAATTAAGCATCATATGCTTCAAGTTATTTCCCATATTTTCGGACTTGACTCTATCTACTCCTTAACACTCTTTTTAGTCTACATTACATTACAATTAATGTAAGGCCATATTTCCCATATTCACCCTCGATTTCACATTTCATGTATGCCCTTTTTCCTTTTTTTGGATTCATCCTTTGAATTCTAATTTTATTTTAAAATTTACAAAACAATTACGGAATTTATGTTATTAAATTCGTGAGATACTTAACCCGAGAAAAAAAAGTAAAGTAAAGTAAAGAGTATATCCTAAACTAAAGAAAGTATACAATACCGTATCTTATTGTAAAACAGATCTCAAAATGCCTTCTCTAGGTCTTTCCGTCTATAATCGTGGACAACTATAATTTCTACATAAATTCTTATTTCAGACGAGACTTTTCTGTCAGAAATTAAGACGTACAAAATGTGATCATTTTACGACCTGATAAAATGTTACTATTATTATTTTTTGTTAAAAAGTGATAATTTTAGTTACAACTAACGTTTTAATATCATTAAATAATCACTTTTTATATATTACTCCATAAAATATTGACATTTCCTCGTTTAAATTATCACCGTCTTAAGAGAGACTTAGGGGTTGTTTGGTTGATCAAGGAACTTAATGTTCCTAGGAAAATGCAGTTTATGGGAATTAAGTTCCATCATCCAATTCAGGTGAATTTCGAAAAAGTGTTTGGTTGCTCATGTAGGAATTAAATTCCACAGGAATTTCCAATGACCAAGGGGGAGTAGGTAAGCAACTTCCCACATCATGTAGGCATTGAAAGTTCCTGAGAAGTTCTAATTCCTACATTTTGTAAAATTTATGGCAACCAAACAACCCATATTTTTCAAAATCATGGGATTTTCCAATACTTATGTTTTCTAAGTGGCAACCAAACGACCCCTTACGGTAATTACTAATGCATGGGAAACGTAAACGAGGCCCCATAATAGCATCACCAACTTATTACTACTTATACAACACATGGGAAATATATATAATGCTTTGACTCTTTTTAATCACTACAAAAGAAACCTTGTGATAAATCCTCTCAACAAATTTCCCTTTCATTCTCATCTTTTTATCACCTAAAACTTGCCTTTTGAAATCTAAAACTTTACTCATATTTGCCAATCAAGCATCCATGGCAAACGTTTCACAGAAAAGGCAAAAGATCGATTCTAAAACAAAGGTTGAAAATTCATCAACTATTAGTAGTAATATTATTACTAATGAAGATGTTGAAGTTTGTATAAATACTAAAGGTAAGCGAACTAGACGAAGTTTGCCTCGAGACTCCTCTTCTCAACGTAGCTCTGTATACCGTGGTGTCACTAGGTAATTTTCGTATATTTACGATTTTATGACTGTTCTTCATGCTCTGAAAAACATTTGTTTCGGGTATCACTGACCATGACTTTATTCATAAAAATTAAAGAGATGAGGATCATAGTTTAATTTTTGTTTTTTAAACAAAGTTCAGTAGTTTTTGAATTTCTTGCTCGCTGCTCCTCAATATAACCGGTAATTCTTTCTTAACAAGTATCGTCATCTTTTGGATATAATAACTATTTGATCATTTCAGTCAAATAATTATTACAAAATCATTGTATTTTGTCCAATGAATGCATTGTATGTTAATTAAAAAAAGATTATTATATTTTTATTTATTTTGTATTGATGGATGTAATTTATATTTGTATTTTTTTCACATAGGCATAGGTGGACAGGAAGATTTGAAGCACATTTATGGGACAAAGATTGTTGGAGTGGGACACAAAAGAAGAAAGGAAGACAAGGTTTTTAATTTTATTTTTAATTTTCCATTTAAACTAGTTTTCCTAGGTTTTATTTTAACTACATTACTCCCTTCATTCTCGCCATTTATTTATCTTTAATTTTGGTACAAAGGTTAAGAAAAGGGTAGAGGGTCAATTTTTAGATAACACGTGGACCAGATTGGATGTAAAAGGTCAAATTGTCCATCAAAAGTATTCTTAAAATAGAAAGTTAAACAATTAGCTGATACATTCAAAATGGAATAAGTAAACATATGACTAGGACGGAGTGCGTAGTTTTTATATTTTTTTTGGTTTTGATTGTTGTAAAAAAAGGGATTAAAGTATAGTGATCTAATTAGCATGTCATTTTCATTTCTTTTGGGACGTGCTTCATCAACTTGGGGTTGCAACTTACACATGAGCAGTGTATCTTGGTATGTTTCCCCAACTTATTGGCCGCTTTTATTTCTCATGTGAATCAACATTTCTCTCTTTGTCAATTTGTCATGATTCATGAATTTGCTATGTTTATCCACAAAATCTAAATTACGGATTACATTTTCCGCACTTTTTAATAAAAATGTATTCTATTTTAAATATTATTCGTCTATTCACATTTTAAGACGTTCACTTTTTTCAATATCTTTCAAAAAATATAACCAAATGACAAAAAGCGATATTCTCAAATTACAAAGTGTAAGTTGAAAATACGCCTTTTGGATTCAGCTAACCGATTTCTATAAGTAAGCGCGTTTTGGTTACCAAACACATCCGTGTATTACAACAACAAAAAATGTTTTTATCCATAATTTTAATGGATTTTGTAGGGTTTTTAAATCTTATATTGTTGCTTTTTGTTAGATGAATGACGAAGTACTTATAGTTTAAATTCTACTAAAATGGTTGAATTTGTATGAATGGTCAATTGTATTAGGTGCTTATGATGATGAAGATGCAGCAGCGCGTGCGTATGATTTGGCAGCACTCAAGTATTGGGGCAAGGACACTATTCTTAATTTTCCAGTAAGTAATTTTATTTTTTTTAAAATATTATTCTTTATTATATATGCTCGTATAATTTAATTTTGTTATTTGATATTATTGTTTCATTATTAATTTTATGTTAATAATTGTTAATTTGCTGTTAAATTTATTATGCTTTAAAGTTGATCATTATAGATAAAATTTAGGGTTATTTCATAACAATAATCCATCCTATAGCTGGTCTGCAGTAATTACTCCGTCCTATCATAAATTCCAATTAAATCCAACCTATACACTATACCTTCTAATAACAAACTCACTCAATTTTTTTACCCGTTGTATCAGGTAACCTTTTCGCCCCTCTTTATTTAGCTCTTAAATTTGTAAACTCCTTCCCTTTTTTTGTAAAAACACTATCTCACAAACCCCACCATCCAAAAGCCTACCTTGCCATAACCATATCGCCGATCACCTCTACCACCTCCTCCCGTCACGCCGACGTTGCTGAAATCACCAATCCTTAATCCCCTGACCACCATCAGCACCACCGCTCCTCTCCACCCCCATTGTTCCTCACAGGCGCCTGCTACTCGTCACTCCCCCTCTTCCTCTTCCTCACCAACACCATCACCTTTCTTCGGCTCCACCCTCCTCACTTCTCTTGTTCCCCTCTAGTGCCACCACCACCCTCCTTCTCACTCCCCTTTTTCCCTTGTTCTCCTCTCCAAAACCCCAAAACAAAATCCTAGATCTACTAGGATATACAAGTAGATTTCAAAGACAGTCACTGTAAGTGTGTTCTCCGGCGACAGTGGTTTTATGGTGGTAGTGGCGGTATCTTTGGGTGGTGTTAGGATGGGAGTTGGAGAGATGATTGATGACGGCGACGTCAGTGGAGTATGGTGGGTATTTTGTGGTTGATTTTTGTATAGTTGTGAAGTGTGGTTCTAGAGTGTCCGTCGATGATCGGAAAAGAGAAATTGGGTAGTGATGGTGGGGGTTTGTTAGGTGGGATAAAGAGGAAGTGAGAGCAGAGAGAACGAAACAGGGAAGTGAGAAAGGGAAAGAGATTTTTTTGTTGATTTTAGAATTTAATATTTTTTTATTAGTTTTAGAATTTTTTTTTTTAAAAATCTGACCTTATGAGCAGGTAACCGGTTACCGTAAACTGTTATGGGAAGATAGGTTGTATAGGATGGATTTAATTGGAATAACGGATAGGATGGAGTGATTTAGGCAGACCACCTATAGGATGGATTATTCCTATGAAATAACCCTAAAATTTACGTACAAAGTTATATATTGATTTTGGACGTAGGTATCAAATTATGGGAAAGAATTGGAAGAAATGGAGCCAGTTTCTAGGGAAGAATACATAGGTTCCTTAAGAAGGTGAATTTTAGTATTTAATGGGAAATGGATCCTCTTCATTTCCTTTCTCTCCATTTACTCTCACAATCTCCTTAAATAATAATTTTCTCTTTTACCCTCATTTTCCTTTATTTTTATACATAAATTTAGAACCGTTAGATGTTGTCAATATGCGATCCGAATCATTGATAGGAACTTGCCTCTCCATTTGAAATGGAGAGAAAATGGGCTCTATTTTTTGTGGTGCAATTTATTTATTATGCATTTTGCTTGGTAAAAAGAAGACATAATGTGTAAATGGAATAATAGAAAATTACTTAAATGTCTTTTTCTTAATTAGTATTGAACTTTTTAAACAAACTTCATATTTTTCAAATGAAGGATTATTATATCTTTATTGATTTTTATTTACAATTTTAGGAAAAGTAGCGGGTTTTCAAGAGGCGTTTCTAAATATAGGGGAGTTGCCAGGTACGTTCGGACATTAACTTTTACTTACGGAGTATCAATGGTGATTTTTATTTAATATAAATCCTAAATTTAGCCGTTAATATCTTAGAAAATGTTTTTTTATTGTCTTTGTTGGTTCAGACATCACCATAACGGAAGATGGGAGGCTCGGATTGGCAGAGTAAATGGCAACAAATATCTCTACCTTGGGACATATGGTACGTCTTTCATGCTCCTTATATGCTGCTATTAGCAGCATATTCAAAAATAGTAAATTTCGATCAATATACTATCACAATAATATGCTATTTATCAAATACATGAAATCAGTAGATTATTGATTGGCTAATATACTATTTAGACCGAAATTTCTTATTTCACCTTATATACCGTATTACCGTCTACCAAATAGGCCCATAACAACTAAATATTACAAACAAAAAAGAAACTATTGATGAAACTATATTATGAAAGACGATAAGAAAAGGTAAGAAATGGGTGATACCAGAAATGGAGACTAGGTACAAGTAGTATTATTCTCCCACCTATATGTTTCAGGTGAAGGTCCTCCAATTAATGAAGTTACAATAATCTTAAGTCAATATCACTTAGTTGGGAAAGTTCACCAACTTTACCGGTTGCATATTATATGCCTCTCTTCTTTCACTTGATAGATAACCAAATATTTCCAAAATTCTCTACTTATATTTACGTAAATAAAGGGTGTTAAGTCAATAATTGTATGTTCAATTTATGACAAGATTAGAGGTCGGACTCAATACTACTGAAAAAAGTCATGAACTTAATAATATCAGGGACTACGTCATAATAACTTATTGTTGGTCTCATTGTGGATTGATAAGCGTTGTTAATTATCTCTTGTAAAACAAATTTAAATGATTGATAATGACCTATATCATATCCAAGTTATTTTTTTCGCAATTAATTTTATTTTCTCATATATAATTTTGCAGCAACCCAAGAAGAGGCCGCAACAGCTTACGATATAGCGGCAATTGAGCATAGGGGGGCCAATGCCGTGACCAATTTTGACCTAAGCCGTTACATTAATTTGATTAAACCAAATAACAATAATAATAATAATAATAATAATAATAATAATAATAATAATAAATGTGACGATGATCAACCAAGTCCAAATCAAGATGAACCAACAAAATCCAGTGAAACTACTAGTGCTTCTAGTAGTAGCACTACTATATCCTTGGGTGAGCAACCATTTGACCAAATCTACGATCAAATTGAAGAAAATGATGTTAGTATTGATGTGGCCATGTTGTTGGGCTACCCGACATCGGTCGATTGCTCGTCGACGTTGTTGGGGTTGGATGAATGCAACCTCTTGGAATGTAATCCTATTCATCATGTTCCGTATCCATATTCGGAAGCTACAAATTCATTACGTGTCAATTTCGAAAGCAATGAAGATGGTCTATTTAGTGAACTTAGCTCATTTTTATGTGATTTTGATGTAGACAAAGAACAACTACTTGTTGGAGATTGGAAAGGGTGATGTTCATTATAACGTACTAGAGTATACACATATTTTATGATGTAGTTTTTGGATAATATTCTTGAGATTTTTTAGGTAGAATTTAAAAAATATTATCACAAAAGAGAAGCTTGTTTTGATATTCCAAGTTAATTTGAGGGTAATTTTTTTTTTCTTATTGACAATACAAGATTACAAGTAATGCGTACTTTACTAATTTTGCAATTTCTTTTTATAAAGTACCAATATATGTATATCGTCTTTCAATTGTTCTTGGGACAAAGTATTTACAGAGCGTCATATAATTTGGTTTAATACACCATTCTATGCATAACATCACAAGACTAGCAAATAGAATACGCCTAATTAAACAATATTTTATTTTGACGACCTATTATTTTATGCTAAAAACTTGTACTCAGTATATTTAAAGACGCCGACATTCATTATAAGATATCAGGTTCTTAAAAATAACGTTAAAAGTTGAATGTTAGCTTTGAATTATTCCCATTGTATGCCTATTTCATACCATATGATAGTTTTATAAATAGATGTAGTTACTCCTATTTATTTAATTTTATTTTTCGACTGCACTTCTATGTAGTCCTGTAAATTTTCAAACATATGCAGAGTTCCATAGAGCTATGGTCAAAAAAATGTTAGAATGAGACAGTCTCTTAGTATAAGACCTGTTAGAATATAAAAACGATCTTGAGACTTCAACCATCAGCTTAAGCCTTTGGTTGAGATGGTTTCTTGACATGGTATCAGAGCCAGTGTGATCAAAAGGTCACGGGTTCGATCCCACACCCTTCAATTGTAAAGTGGCTGATTAGCACCATGTATGTGGAGGCCTGCAGCTATATCCACACTTCAAGCCCAAAGGGCATTCGTGTAAGGGGGCGTGTTAGAATATAAAACCGATCTTGTGACTTCAACCATCAGCTTAAACTTTTGGTTGAGATGGTTTCTTGACAAGACCAACCATTCACCGAAAGCCCAATATACGCTTTTTATAATTTTACCCTTTTCATTTTTTCCAACCTTAATGGCTTCATCTAAAACCCTGATTTTGTTTTCATGTCCCTTCCTTCACCAGTCACCACCAACAGTAACTCCGGCCGACGACAACACTTGCTCCAGCCGATGTTAACCTAACCACCTTGGCTTCCCCTCTTACTAATTATGTGATACCCGCCTCTTTAAAAGACTTTAGGAAGGACCTTCCGTGCCTAAGGAACCGTTTTGGGGATGTTTATATATAGATCCAGTTAGCGGACCTGACTTCGACTACTTGACCTATTTGAGTTTACTTGGTCAAGTATGTGTGGTACTCGGCCGAGTAGGGCTTACTCGGTCGCGTGAGGGTGACACTCAACCGAGTGTCGGTGGTTCAGCAGTTATTTTACGATCGTGCCGGGATTTATATCATTCCATTTCCTCATATCCTTCATTCCTCTAACCCTAAAAAGTCTAACGAGTCTTAGATTTATTGATACATAAAATATCTAAATCAATTTCGACATTCTACATTTCTAATCTGTTGTTACGACCAGTGGTCAACACTCTAATATGCATTTATATGAACAACTTGTCTGCATTGAATACACTTCTAATTCGAATGCTTCATTAGTTGGTCTTATTTGCGCGTGTCTATACTACATTTTACTTGGTAGTTACTTTGTCTACCACCGTTTGCTGGGAATTCACTACTACAAAAATAGACCTAATGCAACATTTCGTGTGCAACACTTACGATTTGTGTTGCAATTTTCAGTTAATTAAGCAACACTTAATTTATAAATGTTGCTTTTACTTACATAGGGCAACACTTTAATATAAGTGTTGCAATGTATTACTCGAAGTGCAACGTTTTTATACAAATGTTGCACTTTGTCGCAACACTTGTGCAACACTTATAACACTTGTGCAACACTTATATCACATAAGTTATAAACCCTTTATAAAAATTTCATTTTTTTGTTCAAATTCAAAACATTTTACTGAAAATTTTGTTTGTGCGCCACTTTTTATTTTTTGGAATCTCCCATCAATAATCAATATTATTATTCAATCTTTCAATTCCTTCCATCACGCGTCATTCAATTCATTTATTTGATACAGTAACAAAAACTCTTCGATATTCTTCCACTAGTAGAAAAATGACATTAAGCAAAGTAGATAAGCGCCATTTTCTGGTTGTTGTAAATAACCGTAGCTTTTTTATACAACAAATCGTAAATAGCTTTATTTATAAAAAGTTTACTATTGTTTTCAAACAACCGTAGCCAAAAATGGGGGAGAATATCTAAGGCTTCGGTTTAATGAATGATAAGCCCGCAAACAAGACTAAATTAAAATTAAATTAAATAAATGTATAGAAGAAATTGAGTTATCTAGACTGATAAAGACTCAAAGAGTCTGCCGCCATTCATTGATTTCATTCACTGATTCACGCAAGTCCAGAAGAGAGAAATAAAAAAAAAAACCACCTCGTAACCCACCGCCAGCAGCCATATCGTTAACGCCGGCAGCCACCTCGTCACATACAGCCACCACTAGCAGCCTCCTCGTTACTGCCGTCAGCCAGTTTGCCTGATATCCGTCTCTAACTCTCTAAGCCAGTTCGTCGGCAGCCTCTCGCGAATCAGGTATGTATGTTATTGTTTGTTTAAATCATCACAATTTCTATGATTCCTCATTTATTCTCATTTATCAGGTTAGGGATTAGGGATGAGGAATTTAGTTATTTTATCATGTTAAGATGTAATTGGGTGTGAGGGCTACGGTTTTTCAATCAATTTTCAGTTTAATCGGATAAAAAAGATGATACGATCTCGGCCAGTTATAAGATGGTTCTATACTATAAATCTCAGTAGAGTGTCGGAAAGCAATGTAAAATGAGTAGATGAATAGTGATGGCTCTATGCTAACAAAACTGAAACTTTATTATAAAACCAAATTATGTGTTTGGCGATAGCTTAAAAATTATCATACTACTGATTGATTAGCTTATCGAAAACCAGATCTACGATAAATTTTATAAGAAATCAAATTACGTGTTTTTACCATAACCTATCATAATGCCGATTGTTGATTAATTATATAATCCGCAGTTACCAACTGGAACTTGATGAGTTGTCTTCTGTAGTTCTGTTTATCCTAAATTAGTTCTCAACTATTACTGGGTTTGCTTTATTGGGCGTCTCAGAATAGTAACTGGTAAGATCGCATTTCCCCTTGCTTACGGTGAATCAATTTGTGTTATACTTGTATGTTGCATTCTGTACTAATGCACTCCACCTGTTTGGCAAAATGTCCAGGTGAAATAAAAGCCACGAGCTTATCTAGGATTGGGGTCAGGTCCAATAATCCTATCTCAGATACTCGTTTTGGATTGGGGTCAGGTCCAATAATCCTATCTCAGATACTCGTTTTGGATTTCTCCCCTGAGATTATTTACATGTTGAAGCATGAGTAGTCTAGATCTTGCAATTGGTGGTTGTGATTTGCTTTAAAGTGGTTCCACTGATACTCATCAAAAATCTTGTTGGAGAACTTGATCAAATTATTGTATAATGATAATGTAGATGTTCTGGTTTTGTCACTTGTCGATTTTTTACGGATTTGTAGGAATTAGTTCTCACTTGGATAACATGTTTTGTTAGATTGAGAATGAATACGCGTAGGAGGTTAAAGAATTCGGAGCAGCTGGTGAAGCTTATATAAACCGGGCTGCAAAACTGGCTGTCAAATTAAATACGGGAGTATGGCTGATGTGTAAGGTAGGTGATGCCCCTGATCCAGTAGTAAATCATATTCCTTTTTTATTTTAAACTTCAAATTTACATAAGTTTAGTAATGTTCTCTAAAACTTCAAATTTATTGACTTACAAACTGCGATATGATTTTATCATGGTTGTACTATGAAGATTTGCTATTGCTGCAGGGTATTGTTCGCTATCTTCTCGTTTGTACCCTTTATGGTTTCAAGCTTTGATTTTGAGTTTCGGACCTATTAAAACTACGTTATTAATGAGATTTTAGGGTAGGCCTAATGCCACTCTAATATTTCATTTAGGGTCAGTCTGCTGGTGCTTGTGCGACTTTTTTTCTTTTAATTTCAACTCCACTTCTTTTAATTTCAACTCCACTATATAACGTTGCATGAGCCTCTATTCACTAGGTGTTTGTTTTGCTATCATGTGTGACTTGTATCTTATGGAACTTTTATTGAAGCTAGTTGTCATGGCTACATTAAGTTTCTTACAACTTTTACAAAGATTTATAAATGATACATTCACTATTACTGAATCTCTTAGCTTAACCATTGTATAGGTAAAATCAAAAATTGCTTGTACTCTCTGAAAGGCGTAATTATCAAAAAATGAAAATGTTATTTTGCGGTGGGCGGTGGCTAATGGTTTATTGTGCTGAAATTTTAGCTCCACCTCAATGTTCAGGTTGTCGTATTTCAGGATTGATCCTAGACTACACTCGACACCTATTCATCTTGGGTTCTACACGTACATTAATGTGTTCTCTCGAGCATTGCTGACAATTTTGTATGTTTACAAACTGCGTGATTAATTTATTTTGGTTGTACATTTAAAAGGTGTTATTGGTGCAGGTTACTGTTGTATATTTTTTCGCTGGTTCAATGACTGGAGTTGAAGGTTTTAATTTGCATCAGTTCAGGTGTGTACTTATGACCGACTCATTCATGTCGTCATATTTCTATCAATTAGTAGAACCATTTACACCCAGAAATGCAATTGATATCTCTAACTTATGGATAAGTAATCTAGTGATATCTTTTCTTTTTTCTCAGACAAGCAACAGTGGAGCTGTCACGACTTGAAGATTTATATTATACAGGAAAAAAAATACTCATCTGGCCATTGCTTATGTGCAGCAGATTCAATCTATCTATCCCCTGTAAGATAATCTCATCTGGCCATTGCTTATGTGCAGCAGTATTAATTCCTATATACCCTTTTTATATAGCTACTTTGCTTGATGCTATTGGTTCTCTGAATATATTAGGTGCTGAGATCGGCACCTGAAATATAGTGCTTGGAGGCTAATTTGTGTAATATATAACTTGCACTAGTTTGTGTGATTCTAATTTTTTAGCACAACTAACCCACCCATTCCAGGCGAAAAGACATGGACTGCGAAATGAGTAAACGAATCAAAGAACATGAAGCAGAACATCTCAAGAAGAAGGCGGAGTTAGAAAGCATGCAAAAAGATATTGAAAATGAAAGAGAGTTAATGAGAGACCAAATACTGACAAAGATAATTGGAAGACTACCTCCAGATGTTGTCAAGGAGTACTTAACATGAGGTATATATATTCCTTCATTGTTCATTCGAGCAGTTGGTGTGCACTTCTGGGTTATTGTTGCTTTAGTTCAATTTCAACTTCTAAGCAATTTCACTTTCTGTTTTATCTGTCTTTGTTTCTTAATTTAACTTTTCTAGGGTTTGGGACTCTTTGTAATGGTATAATTAGGAGTAATTTTATGTTCACAGCTTCAAAATTGTGAGAAATGTGCTTGTGATTGCTTTGTTTAAGATTTCGTGGTATGCTGTGCCTGTGGGCATTGATTTATCCTATGCTACCTTATTTGGATTCGGATATGCGTGCCGGACATAGGTACATATCTTAGTCTCAGAGACTTGGAGCTGCTAGATTCAAATTTTGAGAAATGGAAACTATGTCCTTAAATGAGGATGTGGGTTTCAGACACATCTTCATAACAAAATTTTGATTAAACAAGTGTGAAAGGTTGAGAGTAGAATGGAGAGATATTTGTCACACAAAATTTGGTTTATCCGCATTAGTGTTTTCCTGTTAGACAGATCATTTTGCTATTTTTTGAAATGCTGTATAGTCATGGACGTTTGTATCAGCTTTGGGCTGGTCAGACATATTCGGGCTCTTTGATCATTATGTTCAGGGAGTATAATAACATTGTTGGTTCAAGAGCAATCTCACTTTTGGAGAGAAAACTACCATCTATGTCTGTGTCATCTTTATTTTCTTTGTGCTGCCATCGATTTAGCTTCTTAAAAAGCAAATTTGGACCTGCAAGGCTGCAAGTATAGGGTAACCTGTTGTGTAATGATATAGTCAGTTGAAGTTCTTAAGTAATTTTCATCTGCTAGTAGGTTTAGGATAGTTTATCCAGACCCCCATCTATATAAAACAACATATGTATATATATTCCTGCAGCTGGTGTCCCTAGTGCGTCGGCTGTGAGTGTGTTTACTGGAAACCTCAGATACAACTGTTTTAGCTGATGTGAATTCTGAGGTGAACATGTGTATATATATTCCTCTTAATTTTGTCACAACTACAATTTACTCCAATTTACTCTGAGGCATGCTCGGTAATATCTAGCATCTGCTTTGTCGGTCACTCTTCTTTGCTTTTGATGCAGAAATGAGAGCGTTGTTTCCTACTCACTTACTGTTTAATGTGAATATAATTTTGATAATATAATTGAAACTTGGTAGTTATGTGCATTTAGTAATTGACAGGACACTTGTATTTCAAAATTGACGTAATTGCTGAACGCTTTGGTTTGGTTTCTTCCCTGCAATTTCCTTACATTTTCTTTGAATTTCTATGGCTTATTATCTTATTGCTGTGAGTGTGTTTACCTAATAATTGTGTTGGTTGACAGTGGCCTAGTAATAGCTTTCTTTAGTAATGCTCTTGCCAATCAGTAGGTCGTCCCTTGTGACGGGTCGGATCTTGCGACGGGTATTTTGTGACGGGTCCTTGTTAATTAGTTGTTCTTTAATGCATTATTTATTATTTCGTGATAATTAAGTGTGACATATCATCTATGCTTATTGAGCCTTTGAATCCTCAAATCTAATAATGTTCTATTTTTTATGTTACAGGTTGCATTTGAGGTATTAACAATGATGACGGGTTGATTTTTTGTCCGGCTGGCAACATATATATGCTCACAATACAAGAATGAAGACTTATAATTAGTAGCTTTCAAATAGTCGTTAAAAATTATTATTTGTTCTATTTAAACATTTGTTATATTTGTTTTAGTTAAATAATTGAACATTTGCGATCGAAGTTCTACTTTTGATCCTTTTTTGAAATGTAATTGACATATATTTTTGAGACTGAATCAATTGAATGCACAATTAGAGAGAATTACAATTGTTGCGTGCCTTACAAGTCCTTATGTCGTTGCACTTTATTAAGTGTTGTTTTTGAATAAATTAGTGTTGCATTTGTTTATTATAAGTGTTGTTTTGGGACGTAACAAGTGTTGTGTTTCCAAAATAAAAATGTTGCATTAATTTGATATAAGTGTTGCTTATCAACATGAAAAGTATTGCATTAGTTCAAGAAGTGTTGCTTTTTTTACATAAGAAATGTTGCATTAGAAGATAAAAAATGTTGCCTTTGCAATTGAAAAAGCGTTGCATAAACATGACCAATGCAACACTTTTCAAAAGTGTTGCTTCAGATTAAAAAGTGTTGCATTAAGCGTTGCAATGACCTAATGCAACAAGACCTGATGTAGCACTTGATTAAGTGTTGCATAAACTCTATTGCAACATTTATATGACATTATGCAACAATAGCAAAGTGTTGCTATAGAATCTAAATGTAGTAGTGATTGCAACTTCGGAGACGAAGTTCCTTTAAGGGAGGGGTAGACGGTGTCTTGGTTATGAATGCAACAGAAGTTATGCGTATGTGGTTGCAGCTATGTGTATGTAGGACGTTGATTGCCGAGTTATTTGTTAAGTTACGGTGATGTTACGACGGTCGGCATGAGTATATATGACGTGAGTATAACATCTAACGTTGTGAGTCTTACCTTGCTAGTCCTTTCTATTTTATGGTGTTTGGGTGATCTTCAGGGATGAAATTCAATTTAAGGGGGGAAGACTGTGAAACCCGCTTCTTTAGAAGACTTTAGGAAGGACGTTCCGTGCCTAAGGAACCTTTTTGGGGATGTTTATAGATCCAGTTAGCGGACTTGACTTCTATTACTCGACCTATTTGGGTTTACTCGGTCGAGTATGTGTGGTACTCGGCCGAGTAGGGCTTACTCGGTCGAATGGGGGTAATATTCGACCGAGTGTCGATAGTTTAGCAGTTATTTTACGACCATGACCCGGGATTTATATCATTCCATTTCCTCATATCGTTCATTCCTCTAACCCTAAAAAGTCAGACCCTTTTCCCCATAGCAAGTTGAAACATAACATATATATATATATATATATATATATATATATATATATATATATATATATATATATATATATATATATATATATATATATATATCACCATCGTAGTAGTCTAACATGGCCGGGTAAGTTGCTTCTATCGTCGTTAGTATTAACTGGTGATAATGGTATCGTGATAGAGTCTAATTGATTGCCGTAGGTGATGATGTCGGTACTGTATTCATGTATATGTGATTGACTACATGCGGTTGCAAGAGGATTCGCTAGAGGTAGGGTTTTCCTACTCAGTACAGGTTTGTGATTGAATCGTGTTGTTGTGATTGTTAATTTTATTGTGATTAATTGTTGCTAGATGGCTGATGGTGATGGAGTGGTGGTTGAGATAGTGAAGCCGTGTCGGGAGATGGCCTTCACCCCCATGTATCGCCTCTTGTGACTCCCGTCATATCGGGGATGTGCACATTAAGGATCTAGGTTCGCTCATTGCGATGAGCAGGAATTTTGATTACCAGTGCTGCGGTCTAGCATCGGCAGGGGTTGGTTACCTGTTGCGATGGAAACCATTGGTGTCTGCGCTGTGGTTCAGACATAGGTTACTATGGAGTATAGGGTGATGGAGATTGTATTGGTATATGTGGTTTGTTCATTGTGTTGTATGTGTTATCTTTACGTTTATTATGCACTGTTACTGTAACACCCCCACATACCAAGGTGCCTTACCAAAGACCACCTTAGCATATGAAGATGCTACCGTCTCGGTTGCCTGAGGTAAGTATATTAAAAGAAACCATTCAAGAACAATTATTAAAGTATAAAGTTTAGTGAATACATCGTCTCAACTGAAAACCAAAGTTAAAGTATATAAAACTCAATACATCCAAAACAAAGTATCTAAACTCATGAAAGCGAAAGCTAGACTCAAAGTGATGACATCCCATCCTCGTCCCCGCAGCTAAATGTAATCATCACCTGTCATAATCTGCTCACCATCCCCGAATGGATCACCACAGATTTATAAAACATAACTGGGCCAGTTCACTGAATAATCAAGATAAGCTAATCACAAAGAAACAACCAAGGCAAGCAACTGAACAACCATTCTCCAACTCCAATCATATTTCATATCCGGCTACACACTTAAGTGTGTAGCCTTGCCAGATCACCCGTCGCGACAAGTAATCCTCACTGCCAGTGGGGGACCGCAGCCATGCCCACCTAACCCTCGCTCATCGCAACGAGCAATAACCCATGTCCACTAATGTGCACATCCCCCTTTGTGACGGGAACCACAAGGAGCGAATCAAAGGCGTGAAGCCATTCCCAAAAATAACTCCACTCAGCTGAGGGCACACCTCGCAAACATAGACAAACAACAACAATTCCAACAACCAAGAAAGACGTTGCCAACAACGATACCAATCATGCCAATACCACAATAATCCATCTTAAATCAATTAAACAGGCAACTGAGTAGGGAAACCCTACCTTATCACTGATTGATGCCGTCATTTTAGTATCAAAAAATAAATACCTAGTACTACCAATAGAAGTCAGCGGTAAGTAGGGTTGATCTCCACAGGGAGATGGGAAAATGTCTGCTAAACTAAGTCCGTCTGAGTCACAATTTCTTGTGGGTTTTTAAATGATTGTTCTAATCTAAGGAGGTCAAAGAAGAGAAATAGAGTAAAAGAAATAAAGAAGAGAATTGAAAACAATTAAGCAGAGAGAAAGTAGCTAAGACAGTCGGTTCACCATGATTCTTAAGAAATGTAATCTAGGGTCTCAGGTCAATGCAAATTCGATCTACAGGATAGTGAAAAGGTCCTTCCGGTCCGCTATTCGCCCTAAGACAATTCTAACTTAACTTCCGCCCTCATTAGAATGACCTAATGTTCGCTACAGGTCTTACCCTTTCCAATCTTCCGATCTAGGTCAAGGTGTACCGTGATTAATTACCTAATTGCGTCGACTCAAGTCGACAAGAACAATTATATGCAGCGATTAACAATATAGATCTAATTCGCATCAAGTCTAATCACCTATTCACAATTTCCTTAAAATCATGGCTGCCCCATGTCTTAGCAAAAGAGGATTAGCTATGCATAATTCTTGAGCAAACAACAATAATACATAAACTATGGAAATTCAACATAATAGAAGTAGGAAAAGAGAGATTCAACAATAGAGATTAAAGGGAAATAAGCAATAGAATAAGTAATTGATTAAAGATTAAGAGTAGAATAAAGAGTACCGATTACAAGGAGGAAAAATCCGAAGTCAGGGTTCAAGAGCAAAAGTTCTAAGAGAGTAAGAGAAAAAGTCGAAGGAAGGGAGAAGAGAAAGAAGAAAAGGGGGAAGAGCCCTATATGATTGCCGTCATAACTTATTTATCCTAATTACAAAAGTAAATCTCGAAAATAGCTCAAGGCCCACCTAAAACACATAGGCTCTCGATCGAGTGAAATGAGACAACTCGATCGAGAGGAAAACTTGGAAATACGTTCGATCGAGCAAAGACAGTGTTCGATCGAACACTTCAGAAAACAGCTATCTCGATCGAGTAAAAGCATAGCTCGATCGACTGATTTTTGATAAAGCATTCGATCGACCACTAGTAGCAGCAAAACTGGTCGATCGAGCTATATAAGCACGGGTGGACTTCTAGGCACCTTCCGAGGCCACTTCACGCATCTCTAAGTGAGAGATTTTGAGCTCCGATTCTTCGTTCTCCAAAATGCATGCAATTATGACAAGTTCAGGCCTGATTTTGCTTCTTTCTGGTTCTACCTGCAATTTATACACGACAAACCCAAAGTAGACTATTCAGGGGAATTTGTAGCTAGATACCACATAAATAATCAAGAAATGCGTGTATAAATGAGGTAAAAACCTTATATAAAATACACGCATCAAATCTCCCCAAACCAAACCTTTACTTGTCCCCAAGCAAACTATGAATGCAACTAAAGACAACTACGTAACGGGACCAACTCCTCTGCTACAAATTATCCACCCAAACCAATTTAATGCAACAACTAACAAAGCGGCAATAATCAAGTGCAAACGAGTTAAATCAATGTCTCAAACTACTGAACCGTCGTCCGTGCAAGACTCATAAATATCGGACTCTCACGGGTCGCTCATCACACAAATTAAGCACATGGTGAGTAAATAAGTAAAAGATAGAAGGAAGTAAGGACACTCACCTATCTCGACCTATAAGAACATCCATGCAGTTTAACATGAATAAAGTCTCTACAACCGTACATATGCATTCCAAACAACTAATGACCAAGACACATGCCGAGGACTTACATCTGGGTAAGTGAGGTAATGGGTAAGAAGGGGCTAAAATGAATTTGGAGATTTGGAGTTAATAGCCAAGCTAGCAACAACTTTAATACTACGGTTTTATAAGTCTATGGGTACTCTATCGAGTGGGGTTTACTCTGTCGAGTAAGTATGTTTTGGTTTACGAAACAGTAGTCTGCCTGTAGGGTACTCGATCGAGTAGCCTTTGCACTCGATCGAGTAGCCTTTGCACTCGATCGAGTAAGTGGCACTCGATCAGGTATGTTACTTACTCGATCGAGTAAGTCGGTTATCGGGTAATGTTTGACAGGTTTTGTTAATAATGCGGGATTAATATATATAATACTCCGTTATATTTCCTAAACACTTTTTACAAACCTAATTCACATAAAGAGAGATTGCAACTATGTTGTTTGATTCATCCGCATTATTGGCAAATCCCGGAGCTAGAAGAGTCGGTTTCAGTTGTTCTTGATATCATTATGATCCTTACGTCAAGGGTAAGTCCTACATACCGCTTTTGTAGCATTTGGTTGAGGTTGGTTAAACCCTAATTTTGGGATTGGGGGTTTTATGTTTATGTTGTATTAGTAGTGATTGTATGCTTATGTGTATAGGAGGAGGGTTCGTAGAAGAAAGATTTTGAGACAGCTGCTAGATCGTCTGCTTTTGTGTTTGCATTCCAGGTAGGAAGAGTAAAATGAACATGCGGGTAGTGTATACGAGTCTGCATGACTCGATCGAGTGGGGGGCACTCGATCGAGTAGGTGAGGTGCTCGATCGAGTGGGCCTGACTCGATCGAGTAGTGAGTTCAGTGTTTTTCTGGGCAGAATCGTGTTTTTGGGTACTCGATCGAGTACATAGGGGCACTCGATCGAGTAGGGTTCGCTCGATCGAGTGGCCTGTCAGCTCGGTCGAGTATGTTTTTGAGCAGAGGTCTGATCAGGTTCTGGAGTCGAGGCACTCGATCGAGTAGGTTGGGCACTCGATCGAGTGGCCTCAACTCGATCGAGTGGGTTATTATACTCGATCTAGTGGGTTCTGTACAGGTCGTATGCGTGTTTTGGGTTATAGTATGCATGTTTATATCTACCTTTTCTTATATAGTTACAAAATGCCGCCGAAAAGAAATGCTCTGTATGCTAGAGCTGAGAGTATGTCAGTTGATGATATAGTAAAGATGTTGGAGCATCAAGATGCTCTCACGAAAACTTTGAAGAGAGTTGGAAAGGATAAGGAGGTTGATCACTCCAAGATCAGTATCCACATATCTAGGTTCAGATCAAAAGAGTATAAGGGAACCGGGGTGCCAATTCTTCTGGATAATTGGCACAGAGAGATGGAAAATATCCTGGAATTAGTTCATTGCCCGGATGATTTGAAAGTGGAACAAGCTGCGTTCTACTTGAGGGAAGCGGCAGGTGAGTGGTGGGATAAGGTCAAGGTGAGTGCTAGGGAGATGTACATGAAGCAGGGACTACCTGCAATACCTTGGAATGAGTTCAGGAAGGCTTTAAGGCGAGAGTTTGTACCGGAGCATGTGAGAAGTAAGCTGAGAGAGGAGTTCGATGAGTTTAAGATGACATCGGATATGACGGTGGCTGAGTACTACCGTAAGTTTAATGAGAAGTCCAGATATGCAGAGGACATGGGGTTGAGTGAAAAGAATCTAGCTTTGAGGTTTGAGAAGGGGTTGACCCTCCAAGATAATGGAGAAGCTACCGGTGGGAGTCCTTACGGATGTTAAGGAAGTCTATGAGAGAGCTGGGAGGGCTGAGAGGTTAGTGGAGATGACCAAAGAGAGAGGTTCTGAGAAGAGAAAGGCTGAGAGCGAGGGTGGTGGTCAATCCAACTGTAAGAAAGGTAACCACACTCAGGCGAGAGCATATTCATCTGGCTCGGGGTTTAGTGCTGGGGCTTCCTATGGGCGTGGCCGTGGGAGTGGTAGCAGTAGTTGGGGTATGACCTGTTTTAACTGTGGTGGTGTAGGCCACAAGAGACATGAGTGCACCAGTGCGGTGAGTGGGGGTTTCCAGAGGCCGGGACAAGGGAGTTTTTCACAGGGTCCTGCACAGAGTTATGCGAGCAATAGACCGGCTGGGTCATGGAACAACATGGGAGGTCAGAGCAACAACGGTAGGGGTAACCGCAATGGCGGTAATTCTTATCAGAAACCAGCTACGAACACCAATAACAACCAGGGGTCGGGTGCTAAGCCGGCTACCTCAGCTAGTACTGTCCAGGGAGGTGGGCAGAAGACCAGTGGCAAGCTGGTTATGATGGAGAAGAAAGCAGCTGAGGAAGACGCACATGTTATCACTGGTACTTTTCTTGTTAATGGTGTTTATACCTTTGTTTTGTTTGATTCGGGGGCGTCACAGTCGTTTGTATCTTCGAGTCATGCCAAGAGGTTGGGTTTGAGAGAGTATGAGTCTGTAAGAGAGGAAGTTTTTATACCTTCGGGTGAGTCTGTATCGTGTGGGAGGTTGTATAGAGATGTATCCATGATAGTTGGGCAAGTCGATCTACCTGTAGACTTGCTAGAGTTTCCTTTAGAGGGTTTTAAGATGATAGTCGGGATGAATTGGTTGGGAAAGTACAAAGCTAAGATAGATTGTCATCAAAAGAAAGTTTCTCTGAGAGGTCCTAAGGGGATTAGTGTGTCTTATCGTGGGTTTGTTGTCAAACCCAAAGTTAAGTTGATTGCAGCTGTGACCTTGAAGTCCTATCTGAGGAAGGGGTGCCCATTGATCTTGTGCCATGTGAGGGATGACAGGATGGAGAGTCCGACACTTGAGCAGATACCGGTTGTGGGGGATTTTCCAGATGTCTTTCCAGAGGAGATTCCGGGGTTGCCACCGAAGAGGGAGATAGATTTCAGTGTTGAGCCGAAACCGGGGAGGGGGCCAATCTTTAAGGCACCGTACCGGATGGGTCCTAAGGAGTTGGAGGAGCTCAGGAAGCAGTTAGATGATCTGATTGAAAGGGGGTACATTAGATCTAGCGTATCACCGTGGGGAGCACCAGTTCTGTTTGTGAAAAAGAAAAATGGGAGCCTAAGGTTGTGCATTGATTACAGGGAACTGAACAGAGTGACGGTGAAGAACAAGTATCCTTTGCCAAGGATAGATGATCTGTTTGATTAGTTAAGTGGTGCAACAGTCTTTTCTAAGAGTGATTTGAGGTCGGGGTACCATTAGGTGAAGATTAGAGAGGAGGACATACCAAAGACAACTTTCACGTCGAGGTATGGCCAATATGAGTATGTGGTGATGCCGTTTGGGTTATCTAATGTACCAGCTGTGTTTATGGATTTGATGAACAGAGTCTTCAGTCACTTTTTGGACAAGTTTGTGGTGGTTTTCGTAGATGACATCTTAGTCTTTTCTAAGAATAAGGAGGACCATGAGGAGCATCTGAGGATTGTGTTGCAGACCTTGAGGGAGCATGAGTTATATGCAAAGTTGTCCAAGTGTGAGTTCTGGTAGGAGAAAGTTGCGTTTCTGGGGCATGTGATTTCTAAGGAAGGGATAGATGTGGATCCTGCAAAGATTGAGGCAGTTACCAAGTGGGAAGCACCAAAGAACGTAGCTGAGATCGGGAGATTCTTGGGTTTAGCAGGATATTATCGACGGTTTGTGAAAGATTTATCCAAGATTGCTAGACCTATGACAGCTTTAATGAGAAAAGAGAACAAGTTTCGTTGGGATGAGAGTTGTGAGACGGCGTTCCAAACATTAAAGGAGCGTTTAACCACATCTCCAATCTTAGCATTGCCTGAAGGGAGTGAGAACTTTGAAGTTTATACGGATGCTTCAAAGAATGGGTTGGGAGGTGTGTTGATGCAGAATGGTAAAGTGATTGCCTATGCTTCTAGGCAATTGAAACCTTATGAGGAGAATTATCCTACACATGATCTGAAGTTGGGTGCAGTTGTGTTTGCTCTCAAGATTTAGAGATATTACCTATATGGGGCGACCTTTAAGGTATTTTCAGATCACAAGAGTCTCAAGTAAATCTTCACTCAAAAGGAGTTGAACATGAGACAGAGGAGGTGGATGAAGTTGATTGGCGATTATGACATGGATATCATATACCATAAAGGGAAAGCCAATGTGGTTGCAGATGCTTTGAGTAGGAAGAGCGTGCATTCTTTGTACATAGCTATATCTTTGATGAGATTGAGGGATGAGGTTGGGAAGTTTGGGATACATATGATTCAGAAAGGGGATACTATGGGAACAGCCTAATCTTTATGATGATATTCGCGGTAAACAGGTTTGGATCCCAAGATGGTGGAGTGGAGAGCTGGAGTAGAGAAAGGGACGGTGTCTAGATTCTTTATTCATACAGATGGTAGTCTGAGGTTCGATGAGAGGTGGTGTGTTCCTAATGATGAGGAGCTGAAGAAGATGATCATGACAGAGGCTCATTGCACACCATACTCGGTACATCCAGGTGGTGACAAGCTATATAAGGATTTGAAGAAGACTTTCTGGTGGCCTGGGATGAAGAAAGAAACAACTGAGTTTGTGGCCCGTTGTTTGACATGTCAGAGCGTGAAAGGGGAGCAGCGACGACCACAAGGTAAGATTTAGTCTCTTGAGGTACCTGAGTGGAAGTGGGAGTCCATTTCTATGGATTTTATCGTGGGTTTACCAAAGAGTCAACAGAGAAACAACATGATATGGGTTATAGTGGATCGACTGACCAAGTCAGCTCATTTTGTGCCAATGAAAGATACATGGACTAAGGCACAATTAGCGATGGCTTATCGGAAGAATGTGCTGAGATTGCATGGGGTGCCTAAAGACATAGTATCTGACAGAGATTCGAGGTTTATCTCACGTTTTTTGAAATAGTTGCATGAGTCTTTGGGAACTACATTGAAGATGAGTACAACATTTCATCCTGCGACAGATGGTCAGACAGAGAGAACAATCAAGACTCTGGAGGATATGTTACGAGCTTGTGTGATGGATTTTGGTGGTAGCTGGGAACAGAGGTTAGATTTGATTGAATTTTCTTACAATAACAGCTATCACACCAGTATTGGAATGGCGCCATTTGAGGCTTTATATGGGAAGAGATGTAGGAGTTTGATTTGTTGGGACGACAGTGATGAGGCAGTGGTTATAGGACCAGAGATGGTACATGAAATGGTAGAGCAGATTAAGCTGATCGGGGAGAGGATGAGAGTGGCCCAGGATAGACAAAAGAGTTATGCAGATCTACATCGACGGGATATAGAGTTTCAGGTTGGGGACAAGGTTCTTTTGAAAGTGTCTCCTATGCGTGGGGTCATGAGATTTGGTAAGAAAGGCAAGCTGAGTCAGAAGTTCATAGGACCATATGAGATCTTAGACCGTGTTGGAGAGGTTGCTTATCGGTTGGCCTTACCGTCTGCTTTGGATAGGGTACGTAATGTGTTTCATGTGTCTCAGCTGCGGAAGTATGTTAGTGATCCGTCACATGTGTTAGAGGTGGATAATATAGAGCTAGATGAGTCCTTGTCTTATCTTGATGTGCCTAAACAAATCCTTGACCGGAAGATTAGGAAGACTAGACATGGTGAGATAGTCTTGCTTAAGATTCTTTGGTCTAATCATGAGGTTGAGGAAGCTACATGGGAGGCGGAGGAGTCCATCAGAGAGCGTTACCCGTTTCTTTTTGATCAGGTATGTATGGTTACGGGGACGTAATCTTGTTTCTTTTAGGGGGGTAGGAGATGGTCGCGAAGAGTTTTTACATCTTTTTCTGTTGATTTTGATATAGTTAGTAGTTGTTTGAGTCGGGTTGAGTTTGGTTTGGTACGTATGTTTTGGAGTTTTATGTTGAGTTTTGTTTTTGTTGTTGTGTCGGGAGAGTGTTAGTATGTTTTTGTTTTGTTGAGTTTTGAACTTCGGGGACGAAGTTCTTTTTAAGGAGGGAAGACTTTAATACTACGGTTTTATGAGTCTCTGGGTACTCTATCGAGTGGGGCTTACTTTGTCGAGTAAGTATGTTTTGGTTTACGAAACAGTAGTCTGCCTATAGAGTACTCGATCGAGTAGCTTTGGCACTCGATCGAGTAAGTGGCACTCGATCGAGTATGTTACTTACTCGATTGAGTAAGTCAGTTATCGGGTAATGTTTGATGGGTTTTATTAATAATGCGGGATTAATATATATAATACTCCGTTATCTTTCCTAAACACTTTTTACAAACCTAATTCACATAAAGAGAGATTGCAACTACGTTGTTTAATTCATCCGCATTATTGCCAAATCCCGGAGCTAGAGGAGTCGGTTTCAGTTGCTCTTGATATCATTGTGATCCTTGCGTCAAGGGTAAGTCCGACATACCGTTTTTGTAGCCTTTGGTTGAGGTTGGTTAAACCCTAATTTTGGGATTGGGGGTTTTATGTTTATGTTGTATTAGTAGTGATTGTATGATTATGTGTATAGGAGGAGGGTTCGTAGAAGAAAGATTTTGAGACAACTGCTAGATCGTCTGCGTTTGTGTTTGCATTCCAGGTAGGGTTTTCCCTACTTAGTATTAGTCACATGATGTGGTTGGTGATTTGATTATGATTGTTGTTAAAGTATAATGTTGGTGTTGTGACGGTTGTTGTATATTATCATTGTTGTTGTCGTATCTATATGTGATCTTCGGGGTGCATCCTTGGCTGAGTGGAGTCACTTGCGGGAGTGGCTTCACGCCCTTGTTTCACCTTCTGTGGAACCCGTCACAGAAGGGATGTGCACATTAATGGACTTGGGTTTATCGCTCAATGGAGATGAGCGGGGCTTAGGTGGGAACGGCTGTGGTCCCCCACTGGCGGTGTGGAGTATCTATTGCGATGGGTATTCTGGCAGGACTACACACTTTAGTGTGTAGTCAGTGATGTGGAGATTGATTGTGGAGTTTGGGATTGATGTGACGATTGAGCTGTTTGATAATTATCTTTTTGTGATTGTGTTTTGTGATTAGTACTGACCCCATCGTTTGTTTTGTAAAACTGTGGTGATCCATTCGGGGATGGTGAGCAGTTGTTGAGCAGGTTTGATTTGAGGCAATTGGGCTAGCTGGGATGAGTCACGACGAGCAGTTTAGAGTCTTCCGCTGTCATACCTTAGTTGTTTGAGACATTTTGTTTTGAGAACATGTAATGTACTTTTATTAGTTTTGGTTTTGAACATGTAGTCACTTTAAACCTTATTGCTATTTAAATAATGTTTCTTTATTGTCATTTGATTATCATTGCCTCGGGAAACCGAGATAGTGTCGTTCCTATACCTGAGGGGTCCTGGTAAGGCACTTGGAGTATGGGGTGTCACAACAACGGATCCAAATTTAGAAACACTTCCCAACTTCATACTCAATATATTAATGCGAACAGTGCTAAATTTGCAGCACACAACTCACTAACCACCATAATATCGTCAACTCCCCATAAGATACAAATATAACATGCGAGCGAAAATCACAACATAATATACTTCTTGCTCATGATTTTTTATAATTCATTTCTTTCTTTTCGTATCCCTTTTTTTCGATTTTTCCCAACTTTTTTTTTCCATTCCCTTCAACATTTCCACCAATTTCTCAAATCAGATATATAACCATATTGCAATGGAACATTCCCAACAGCTACTAATTACTAGCTCGGCCAGGGTAGGCAAATTATAGATTGTAGCTATACGAGACAAGATAGGCAATTTGGCTATATGGAGCTCATGGGTAAAATGAAATAAAGGGAATCGCCTCTCCTAACATGTGTCGCCAACCACAGACCGAATGCATACAGGTACCAAGTAAACTGAATTCATATTTATGCAAATTGATGTTACATGCCTTATAGAGAGTACTACTCACATCCTACATGAAACTGGTCATGAACGTTACTAGTTTATCAAGCTCTAAACCTTAGAATGTAAATGTAGCTTGCCAATATAAGAGTCAACTCTATTCGTTCAGATACGGTTGGTACAAAAACGCGTAGATTATGCACATTACCATGCCAACAAAATGTTAAGAATGTGCAAGGTAAGGGTAAAAGGACTCAAAGTAGCATAGAAGTTTAACGTTCCGGCTCAACCTAAATGCAGAAATAAACGTGAAATTTTTTTTGAATTTTGCGGAAATTTTGAATTTAAAACAACAATGCATGAGAAAATATATAAACGTGCAACAGAAATGCAACAAAATAACATGCAGACACAGATATGGATACATACCTCCCCAAACCAAATCGTACAATGCTCTCATTGTATCAAAAACAGGGAAAGTAATGCAAACTGAAGAGAAAAGGAGAACGGAGGTTGGAAAACTTACAAGACGACGTGAAGGAGGGACCTCCCCAAACCGACCATGAACATAGGAGGTCGCAAGTGGTCAACTATCATCGCAGCATACGAGATATAGCAGTAGGACTCGATCGAGAAGGGCAGGAGGGTTCGATCGAGTGAAGGTGGTGCCAGAAGCACTCGATCAAGGAAAAGAGTCTCTCGATCGAGTAGAGGAAATGTGCAGGCCTTCAATCGAGAAGGGTAAGCGTTCGATCGAGTGGAATAAAACATCTCGATCGAACCATTTTCGTGGGAAACCTGCAAAACGCAATAAGAGAAACCACGTAACTAACAAATGTACGTACAAGTTCAGCGTTTGTTCGTAAAACTAGAGTCTAGCACACAACATAACCTAAAGTAACAAGTTTAAACAAAAGTACAACAAAATAGTCTGGGTTGCTTCCCGGATAGCGCAGGTTTAAGAGGTCCCGCACGACCTTTCCGGCTTCAATTAGCTGGCGCATCAGGATTGTCGAAGTACAGGACTTCAACTCTACTATCCATATCGTTTGCTTCATGGTAATGCTTCACATATTGGCCATTAACCTTGAACCTGTTGCCCTCGGAACTCTCTAATTCGACGGACCCAAATTTGGTGACACCAGTCACTGTATAAGGGCCACTCCACCTGGACTTCAGCTTACCAGGAAATAAGCGCAGTCGGGCATTAAACAGCAACACCTTCTGCCCGACATGGAATTCTCGAGGTATAATCTGTTTGTCGTGCCATCTCTTCGTCTTCTCTTTGTAGATGCGTGAGCTATCATAGGCATTTTGCCTAAACTCCTCTAGCTCATCTAGCTGCAACAAACGGTTCTGACCACACAACTTAGGATCAAAGTTTAGTTCACGAATAGCCCACCAAGCCTTATACTCTAACTCAACAGGTAAATGACAGGACTTCCCATAAACCAGCCGATATGGCGATGCACCAATCGGTGTTTTAAAGGCAGTCCGATAAGCCCATAATGTGTCCTCCAGTTTTAGACTCCAATCCTTCCGTGATTTAGAAACTACCTTAGCCAAAATCTCTTTTATTTCCCTGTTAGAGACCTCAACTTGCCCACTAGTTTGGGGGTGATACCCCAAACCGCGCCGGTGTTGGACACCAACTTTAGACAAAATAGAAGTGAGTTTCTTTTCTTTAAAATGCATTCCCCCATCACTAATGACGACCATAAGGACACCAAATCGGGGAAAAATAATCTTTTTGAAAATTTTAATCACAGTCTTGGCATCACAATTAGGTAAAGCAATCGCCTCCACCCATTTAGACACATAATCTATAGCTACTAAAATATACCTATTACCTTTGCTAGACGGGAAGGATCCTTGGAAATCAATGCCCCAGACATCAAAAAACTCGACCTCTAAAATGCCATTTTGTGGCATCTCATGCCTCTTAGAAATATTCCCAGAGCGTTGGCAAGTATCACAAGCTGAAACAAACACTTTAGCATCGAAAAATAAAGTAGGCCAGTAAAAACCAGACTGAAGTACCTTAGCCACGGTGCGCGACGGACCGTGGTGACCACCATAAGAAGAGGAATGACAGCCCTCCAAGGTTGCCTTGGTCTCCCACTACGGAATACACCGTCTGTAGAGACCGTCTGCACACTCCTTAAATAAATAAGGATCATCCCAGAAGTACTGCTTAGCATTATAGAGAAAACGCTTCTTCTGCTGATAAGAAAAGTCAGATGGCAGCTCGCCACTAATAACGTAATTAGCCAAATCTGCTAACCAAGGGTCATGGTTAGGATGAGAAGACATAACAACAAATAAGGAGTCATCGGGAAAAGAATCATCAATAGGTAAAGATTCTTCTCCCTCCTGCTGCGATAGTCGCGACAGATGATCAGCTACTACGTTCTCTGCACCCTTCTTATCTTTAATCTGTAAGTCAAACTCCTGAAGGAGGAGTATCCACCTCAGCAATCGTGGTTTAGCTTCCTTCTTAGCAAGAAGGTGTCTCAGCGCTGCATGGTCAGTAAAAACAGTAACTTCTGACCCTATCAAATAAGAGCGAAATTTTTCTAGTGCATAAACCACAACTAACAGCTCTTTCTCAGTAGTGGTGTACTTCACTTGAGCCTCATCCAGAGTTCGGCTCGCATAGTAAATTGCATTCAAAGCTTTGTCTTTCCACTGGCCTAGAACCGCTCCTAATGCATAATCACTAGCATCACACATAATCTCAAACGGCAAGTCCCAGTGAGGGGGCTGTATAATCGGTGCTGAAATCAAGGCCTGCTTTAACCTGTTAAAAGCAGAAAGACACTCATCAGTAAATGCAAAGGGGGCATCTTTGAGCAAAAGCTGTGTAAGCGATTTAGCAATTTTTGAAAAATCCTTGATAAACCGGCGGTAAAAGCCGGCATGACCAAGGAAGCTCCTCACTCCTTTGACATTAACAGGAGGAGGCAATTGCTGAATCACTTGCACCTTTGCTTTATCAACCTCAATGCCCTTATCAGAAACTAAGTGCCCTAAGACAACTCCCTCGTTGACCATAAAGTGGAACTTCTCCCAATTAAGCACAAGATTAACCTCAATGCAGCGCTGCAACACTTTATCAAGGTTAGACAGACAATTAGCAAAGACACTTCCATAGACACTAAAATCATTCATAAAGACTTCCATAATAGATTATATATACTTGGAAAATATCCCCATCATGCACCTTTGAAAGTTGGCAGGGGCATTACATAAACCAAAAGGCATCCTACGATAAGCAAAAACACCCTGAGGACAAGTAAAAGTAGTCTTTTCCTGATCGTCTGGATGAATAAGGATCTGAAAGAACCCTGAGTATCCATCTAGATAACAGAAAAACTTATGAGAAGCTAACCTTTATACCATCTGATCAATGAAAGGAAGGGGAAAGTGATCTTTCTTTACGGCGACATTCAGTTGTCTATAGTCTATGCACATTCGCCAACCAGTCACTACTCTAGTAGGTATCAACTCATTTTTGTCATTCTTGACCACAATAGTCCCTCCTTTCTTAGGAACTACCTGAACTGGACTCACCCACTTAGAATGACCAACAGAATAGATAATACCTGCATCAAGGAGCTTCATTACCTCAGCCATCACAACATCCTGCATCTTCTGGTTCAGTCGGCGCTGACCCTGTCTGCAGGGCTTGTGATCTTCCTCAAGCTCAATTCTGTGCATACAAATGTCATGACTAATGCCCTTAATGTCATCTAATGAATAACCCATGGCCTTCCTGTTTTTCTTAAGAACAGTTAACAAAGCGGTGAGCTGATCATCATCCAATTTAGCGCTAACAATGACTGGATATTGCTTTGTATCATCTAACAAAGCATATTTAAGATGAGAAGGGAGAGGCTTACGCTCAGGTACCTTTACCTCTATGGCGTAGAGAGTATTAATCATTTGTTTCACTCTCTCTCCTTCAGCGTCGGTGAGTTCACGCTTATCTAATGCAGCTTCTAGCAAATCCAACACAGCGTCATTGTTCTCTGGGTTATCTGCACACTCATCCAAAAGCATCAAAGCCTCTTGTGGATCCTTTATAAAAGAATCCGACCAGAACTAATAAACAGACTCGTCAACAATATCAACTGAATAGCAAGTATCCTCTATCATTGGGTGAGCAAGTGTACCAGGTAAACTAAAAGTGATCACGTCATCCCCCACTGCAAGTGTCAAACGCCCTTGTTTGACATCCATCAATAATGGCCCCATCTGTACATAAGAATGGTCTTCCTAGTATAATTGGGGTCCGGGTATCCTCAGCTATGTCTAAAACAATGAAATCCACTGGTAGAAAGAACTTGCCTACTTTGACAGGCACATCCTCTAAGATATCCAAGGCTCGTCTAGCAGATCTGTCAGCCATCTGTAATGTGATGTTAGTCATTTTAAGGTGACCCATATTAAGTTTCTTGCAGACAGAAAGAGGCATGACACTGACACTGGCTCCTAAATCGCAAAGGGCCTTATCTATCACTTCGGTTCCTATGGTACAAGTAATAGGGAAGCTACCCGGATCTTTCATTTTCGGTGGAGCTTTATTAAGAAGTAAATTACTAGACTCTTCCATAAATGCAACAGTCTAGAATTCACTAAGCTCTCTCTTACATGTCAAAATGTCTTTCATGAATTTTGCGTAAGTAGGTAACTGGGTAATAAGTTCAGTAAAGGGGACGGTTACCTGAAGATTCTTGACCACGCCCACAAACTTACCCTACTGTCGCTCGACCTTAGCATCTTTCAGACGTCCCAGATAAGGAACTCTGGTAGCAATAAGCGGGCCTGCGACCTTCTCTTTACCTTTATCAGAACATGACATCTCCACACCAGAGGAAGACGATACGGAAGCGGAATTAGACTGTGAAATGGAGCTTTTGCTAGCACAGGTGGTCGATCGAGCAATGTTCCCACTCGATCGAACACATTCTTCAGGAAAACCACTTGATCGAGGAAAGCAGCCCTCTTGATCGAGTTCATCGAATTCAGCACATTTCGATCGAGGGTCTGAATCACTCGATGGAATAGTTTTATTGGGCAAATTACTCGATCGAGAGGAATGATCTCCTCGATCGAATTCGTCAATTGAGCCTCTCTCGATCGAACATAGGGAGTGTTCGATCGAGTACCTGTGGAGAGAATATCACTCGATCGAGGGGGAGGATCATTCGATCGAGCTATCTGACGATGTTCAGCAGGGACATCGTTACTTTACTCGTTAAAATCAGTATCCCCAGTCTCATCAGCAATTACAACATCATGTTCCGGCATTTTCGGTCCATAATAAGTAAGACCGCTTCGGAGATTTATGGCATTGATCGGGTCACATGGAGGTGGGTGATTCACTTGACTTTGCGCGAATGAAAGACGCGCCACTTGGTCTTGCAGCTCCTCTATAGCATTATCATCTTTGTCAGATTTCTTTCCAAACTGAAGTGTTAAGTTTAACACCAAGGACTTCAACTCTGTAAGTTCTCCAATTGTAGAGGGTGGATCAACCGGTCGTGGCATTGGTTTAGAAGGACTAGAGGTACTTGTCATTGTCAAATCTTCATACAGCTTAGAGAATGGCACTCCTTGCTTGAATTTTTAATAAGCGCGGACGCGCTCCACATCTGCCATACAAGTAATAGGATCATGTTCCTCCGTACCGCATCTACCACAAATCACCTCCTGCTCAGATATGGCATAAACCTGTTCATGCACACCCGTAGTTTGTAACATCTCCGAATTGTCTAACCTTCCACTGGAACTTTCCACCTCAGCTACCAAAGACTCATCAACGCGCCTACTTCCTCTGGGATTTTTATATTCGGCTACGTGAATGGCCATTTCTTCAATAAGGTGTCATCCTTGATCATCTTCAACATTTTTCTGGAACCTCCCTTTGGGTGCGTTATCTAATATGGCTCTATGATCAGGATATAACCCATTGTAGAATTGGGTACATAAGAACCAACGTTTGAAGCCATGGTAAGGTACAGAACGAACAAGTCTCTTGAACCTAGTCCAAGCCCCATTCAAATCTTCAATAGGAAATTGTTCAAAAGCAGTTATTTGGCCTCTCAACGCATTAATGCGCTGTGGTGGGAAATATCGTCTGTAGAAGGCTAAAGCAAAGGAATTCCAGTCAGTAACAGCGGCAGCTTCCCTGTCCAAATCTCTCAGCCATTCCCGGGCGTCATCAGTCAAAGAAAAGGTAAAGAGAACTCCCTTGACCCTATCCTGTGTCACCCCAGCAGATAAAGGAATGGTGGAACAGTACTCTGTAAAAAGCTCTATGTGCTTACATGGATCCTCGCCAGGCACCCCCTTGAAGAGATTTCTCTCAACTAGATGTATATAGATGGGTGGATCCCAAAGGTCCCTGAATCAGTAGTAGGGAGCAAGAAACCTTTAGGCAGAGAATCCACCATAGGTTCTGAGTGACTGGCAATGTTCGGCATATTGGCAAATAGAGTCTACAGAAAGGCAGGTATGACAACGTTCTCTTCTAGAACAGATATCCTGCAACACTTAACAAAGTACTTGGAAAAATATGAGATCAATCTCAAGGAATAAATTCCTTGAGACGATAGACAAACTTAATATAAGCAACAAAATTACGCCACCTCCTCGGCAACGGCGCCAAAATTTGATACCGTCGTTTTAGTATCAAAAAATAAATACCTAGTACTACCAATAGAAGTCAGCGGTAAGTAGGGTCGATCTCCACAGGGAGATGGGAAAATGTCTGCTAAACTAAGTCCGTCTGAGTCACAATTTCTTGGGGGGTTTTTAAATGATTGTTCTAATCTAAGGAGGTCAAAGAAGAGAAATAGAGTAAGAGAAATAAAGAAGAGAATTGAAAACAATTAAGTAGAGAGAAAGTAGCTAAGACAGTCGGTTCACCATGATTCTTAAGAAATGTAATCTAGGGTCTCAGGTCAATGCAAATTCGATCTACAGGGTAGTGAAAAGGTCCTTCCTGTCCGCTATTCTCCCTAAGACAATTCTAACTTAACTTCCGCCCTCATTAGAATGCCCTAATGTTCACTACATGTCTTACCCTTTCCAATCTTTCGATCTAGGTTAAGGTGTACCGTGATTAATTACCTAATTGCGTCGACTCAAGTAGACAAGAACAATTATATGCAGCGATTAACAACATAGATCTAATTCGCATCAAGTCTAATCACCTATTCACAATTTCCTTAAAATCATGGCTCCCCTATGTCTTAGCAAAAGAGGATTAGCTATGCATAATTCTTGAGCAAACAACAACAATACATAAACTATGGAAATTCAACATAATAGAAGTAGGAAAAGAGAGATTCAACAATAGAGATTAAAGGGAAATAAGCAATAGAACAAGTAATTGATTAAAGATTAAGAGTAGAATAAAGAGTACCGAGTACAAGGAGGAAAAATCCAAAGTCAGGGTTCAAGAGCAAAAGTTCTAAGAGAGTAAGTGAAAAAGTCGAAGGAAGGGAGAAGAGAAAGAAGAAAAGGAGGAAGAGCTCTATATGACCGCCGTCATAACTTATTTATCCTAATTACAAAAGTAAATCTCGAAAATAGCTCAAGGCCCGCCTAAAACACATAGGCTCTCGATCGAGTGAAATGAGACAACTCGATCGAGAGGAAAACTTGGAAATCCGTTCGATCGAGCAAAGACAGTGTTCGATCGAACACTTCAGAAAACAGCTATCTCGATCGAGTAAAAGCATAGCTCGATCGAGTGATTCTTGATGGATAAATCATTCGATCGACCACTAGTAGCAGCAAAACTGGTCGATCAAGCTATATAAGCACCGGTGGACTCCTAGGCACCTTCCGAGGCCACTTCACGCATCTCTAAGTGACAAATTCCGAGCTCCGATTCCCTTGTGCTCCAAAATGCATGCAATTATGACAAGTTCAGGCCTGATTTTGCTTCTTTCTGTACATGCAATTTATACACGACAAACCCAAAGTAGACTATTCGGGGGAATTTGTAGCTAGTTGTCACATAAATAACAAAGAATGCGTGAAAAATGAGGTAAAAACCTTATATAAAGTACACGCATCACTGATCCGAATCACGAGTATACAGCGGAAGCTAGAAACGTTCCTCTACGAATCCTTCACCTAACAATAATCACAATAATCTAATCACAATCATGCCAAACCACTCTTATTCCCAAATCCAACATCAGGGCAAAACCCTAAAGTACAACTCTAAACAAGAGATGTGAAACTAATGAGTTACCGACGAACTGACGCGAAAGAGATGAACGAAGAACTCACGAACGATCAATTGCCTTGAGATTGATTAAGGATGATTAGAGAAGCGTAGAATGTAAAACACGATTTATATAAGCTTTAATCATCCTTAATCAAACCGCGGAAATAAATCCCGTCAGACCGGTTACTCGGTCGAGTACTAAGAGTATTCGGCCGAGTACCCCTTACTCGGCCGAGTACCCCTTACTCGGCCGAGTATTACACTACTCGGCCGAGTGTTCCTTGACAGTAACCTGACCAGAAAACACACGAAACCCTACTCGGCCAAGTTAGCCCTATTCGGTCGAGTAAACTAGACTCAGAAAACCGTGGTATTACAGTCTTCCCTCCTCAAAACGAACTTCGTCCCTTAAGTTCACACCAATACCTACATAGCACGCTCACATACCGCTCCACCAACCAACACCACTCAACTCTCATCCTCCAACCTTGACACTAACTCACCCAAGGACACCTACCTCAACAACGGAGTTTGCAACATAGCATAACCATAGAATAGTGTAGACACCTCATTTCTGCACCCCTCGCAAACCACCCGGTGATGATTGGGCCGCATGTTTGATTCGCGGAACGATTAGTGACAGTTCGTAAGATTATCGTCAGGTGATTGCTCAAATATAAATGTCAAATCATGATTGCGTTTGTCAGAAAGTGACAAGACAACTAGAAGAACCGCGCACGTGGCTCACGCCTGAGTGCACCAAGTGGCCACGTCGCTCAAAACTCACACAACCACTCATTCTCCTATAAATACCCCTCAAATGCCCCCATTTGAGACTTACGCGAGTTGTCCGCCTCTTTCTCCTTAAAATTCTCTACTCGACTTCTAAGTCACATCCGATCGCCAGACACGACCTAATGATCAGGAAATACAAGCCTTACACATTGTTTGGTACCGTCATCGTGCATTAAATCACATGACCGACCATTTCGACCACTACACCATCACTAACATTAAAACACTCTTCTTTACTTACCAAAATCGGGTTAAACCGAGTTTTTCTCCGATCAAACGAGTTGTTGCACTTACGTCGGCTGCCAACTCGCCATAACCAAACACGTAAGTAGCGAGGGTGTAAAAATTCTCTTTTATTATGTTTTCATTTGTTTCATGACTATAACATGCTAAAACGTGTGCATAACATGAACCAAAACATGAGAACAAACGAGCCAAAATAAACATTATTTGGCTCCTGGCATGTAGTTCCTTAGGTTCGCCGCCAGCCCACGCCTAAACGGGGTGTCGCAGCTGTCGAGATCAACCGTGTTTGTTCTCGGCCATTTCCCTTTAATCCATTTTCATATTTGTAATCAAGTTTCTACCATTCCCAAATATTTTCAAACCCTTTTATTTCATGTTATTTGTTTTAACCATAAAAACATTTTTCACTCCTCGCTCCTTCACACCATGACGGCTAGAATCCGCGGTTTCTGTGATAATATTTGGTTAATGACATTTAAAAGGTATTTTAAAACCTTTTATTTCATTTCATTACATTTCTAAAAACAAACATATTAGTCCCCCAACACAAAGTCGTCAACTTGGTTCTACATACCATGCCGGATTTTAACCCTGTGGTACGAGGATGAGCATCGACTAATTACATTCAAATGGACTTAAAACAATTAGTCCATAATTATTTCTCAAACTATTCATGCGTCAAGTTTCACAACCGAACCCGACACCGAATATTATCAAAATAATGATGATTATTCCGAGTCTAGTTCTTCAAATCAACAAATGCGGTCTCAATCGACCCTTCCAACCAAACCTGTGTTCAAAATAACCCATTTTTAACACGTTTTATAACTATTTTAAAAGTCGAACACGGCACATAAATCCGTGAGCTAACCTCGCGCCTAAATGTGCCCTCCATTTCTCATTTTCGTAACTGTGAGAGGCCCCCACACTCTTCTACCGTTCGCGCTCATATAGCCGTCCCCTGCATGTGACCGTTCCCTTTTCCAAAGATTTAGTTCAGACGATCCCGACTCCGGTTAACTCGGATATAGGACGGACTGACACTATTTGATTATCCAAAACCATATTTGCAAAATGCCTTACTAAGACAAACGGATCATGTTACGTGATCCTAAACCTACGTGAATGGATGTTTAA